>NC_057798.1:494775462-494951558 GCF_018294505.1 Triticum aestivum
CACCATCTACTGTTCATCCAGCCCTCCACCGTCTACTGTTCATCCAGCCCTCCACACCACGGGGTCCTGTTCAACCACCCCTCCACGGCCACCCCTCCACCGTCTACTGTTCATCCAGCCCTCCACACCACGGGGTCCTGTTCATCCAGAGGCAACACCACCACTCACTTTTCATCCACCCCCCGCAACCCTCACTGTTCATCCAATCGATCGGTTTCAGTTAGCAGCAGTAGCGAAGGAATCACTCCATCGGGTTCAGTTAACAGCCATCGATCGATCGCTCGGGGTCAGTAATGCATAGCCTACAGTGCAATCGCTCGGGTTCAGTTAGAGCCCAACGCCTCGCTCAGGTTCAGTTAGAGCCAACGCCTCGCACGTGTATGAGAGAAACGCGCATCGCTCGGCCCCCGACCTCCCACCGTAACCGGCAACTCCCCAAAATTTTCCTCCCCCTCGCTTCTACACGGTTTTTTCCATCACAGACGGCCCAAAGAATGTCATGTAGTTGAGTCTCCGGCCCGCCCAAGATGAAAAGCCCATTTTCTGTCATGATTTTTTTCATAGAAGTAGGAGCCCACCACATCTATGATGATATCGGGTTTTGTCACAATTATCGTCATAGAAGTGTCATATGTATGACAAAAAAAATTTCGTTCGGCCCAAAATGTCACGGATGTGTCTTTTTTTTGTAGTGTTGGTGTTCGGATATGTTGATTTCTTTCTCTGTAACCGACTTTGTACAACCCTAGTCCCCTCCGATGTCTATATAAACCGGAGGGTTTAGTCCGTAGAGGCAATCATAATCATAATCATACAGGCTAGACTTCTAGGGTTTTAGCCATTACGATCTCGTGGTAGATCAACTCTTGTAATACTCATATTCATCAAGATCAATCAAGCAGGAAGTAGGGTATTACCTCCATAGAGAGGGCCGAACCTGGGTAAACATCATGTCCCCCGCCTCCTGTTACCATCAACCTTAGACGCACAGTTCGGGACCCCCTACTCGAGATCCGCCGGTTTTGACACCGACATTGGTGCTTTGATTGAGAGTTCCACTGCATCGTCACCAAAAGGTTTGATGGCCCCGTCAATCATCTACAAGAATGCAGTCCAGGGGCAGGTTTTCCTTCCCGGACAGATCTTCGTATTCGGCGGCTTTGCATTGCGGGCCAACTCGCTTGGCCATCTAGAGAAGATAAATAGCTACGCCCCTAGCCATCAGATCAAGTTTGGAAGCTTGAATTATGTTACTGATATCCGCGGAAACTTGATCTTCGAAGGATTCGAGCCCTTGACAGCCGCTCCCTGCCACCACAATGAACATGACCTAAATCTGTCATCGGACCGTGCCCAGGAGATAGGGCCTGTAACTGCTCTGGCCCTAGATCCGGAGCAGACTATGCCGTCCGAAGACGGGAAGCTCAACCCCTCCACGGAAGCCGCAGACTCAGCGGCGTTAGAGCCACACACAGATCCAACCTCGAGTAGGGCCTGTGTCACCGAAACCTCGGATTCGTCTCCGACCATAGGTTCCGAACCGTGTGCATCCGCGCCCATCGACCTCAATCAGGCGTCAATCTTCGAATTCAATTCTGCGGACATCTTCCGGCACTCACCTTTAGGCGATGTGCTAAACTCATTAAAAGCCCTCTCCTTGTCAGGGGACCCTCAGCCGAACTATATCCGGCTTGAATTGGAAGCTGATGACGGAGAATTCTGCTTCCCACCCACCACGCACTTCATAGCCACTATTGAAGACTTAACCGACTTGCTCGATTACGGCTCCGAAGACATCGATGGTATGGACGACGATGCCGGAGAGGAGCAGGCACAAAAACCACCGCTTACAGGGCGCTGGACAGCCTCCTCCTCGTATGATGTATTCATGGTGGATACACCCAAAGAGAACAACGGCGGCAACGAGAAGGATCCAGTCGAGGATAAGCCTCCTGAGATACAACCAAAACACCGGCGTCAGCGGCACCGCTCTAAACCACGCCGTGGTAAAAACAGCAATACCAACACAGGAGAAAATAATGCTCCGGACGATGCCGAAGACAACGAAGACCCCGTTGAGCCAACTTCCGAACAGGATGAATGGGAGGATGGGCGAGTCAGCCCCAAAGAACATGCCATGAACGAAGACTCGGAGGACAGTGACTACCTTTCACTCTCCAAGGACGAGGTGAGCCTTGGCAACGAGGATTTTATCATGCCTGGGGAACCTCTCAAGCAGGAGCGCTCTAAGTGCCAGCTAATAGCCACCGCAAGGAGCCTGAAAAAGAAGTAGCAGCAGCTTCAAGCTGATCAAGATCTGCTCAATGATAGATGGACTAATGTCCTAGCAGCCGAAGAATACGGCCTCGAGCGCCCAACCAAAAGTTACCCGAAGCGTAAATTGTTACCCCAATTCGACGGTGAGGTGTTGGAGCCTGTCCTACCAGCGCGTAATGCGGCTGACCGACCACCACGTGGCCGGGACAAAGCAGCAACTCAAGCCGAACACTAGCCCGCACTACCTTGCCGTAAAAACAGAGACACATCAGCTTGGCATCATACATATGACCTGCGGCAGGACCTAGACAACAGAGCAGGTCAGGCCAGATCGATCTACAGATCACAGGGACGTGCCCGGACGCGCAATGATGACCATTTAGTCAGACGTGATAAACACAATAATGCCCGGGCCGAACACCGCAGATGAACACCATCCGAGCTACGTCGCAACGTGGCCCGACATAGAGGCGCCGCACACCCCCTTTGCTTCACTGGTGAAGTAATGGAACATGAATTCTCGGAAGGATTTAAACCCATGAACATCGAATCATACAATGGAACAACAGACCCCGCAGTATGGATTGAAGATTTCCTCCTTCATATCCACTTATCCCGCGGTGATGACATACACACCATCAAATACCTCCCACTAAAACTAAAGGGGCCAGCGCGACACTGGCTGAACAGCCTCCCCGAGAACTCCATCGGCAGCTGAGATGACTTGGAAGATGCCTTCCGCAATAACTTCCAAGGTACATATATCCGGCCTCCAGACGCCGATGACTTAAGTCACATCATCCAGCAGCCCGGGGAGTCTGCGAGGAAGCTTTGGACTAGGTTCTTAATCAAAATGAACCAAGTCGTTGATTGTCCGGACGCCGAAGCCCTCGCGGCCTTTAAACATAGCGTCCGAGATGAGTGGCTCGCCTGCCACCTCGGTCAAGAAAAACCAAGATCCATGGCTGCCCTTACCACTATGAGTACCCGTTTTTGCGCGGGAGAAGACAGCTGGCTCGCTTGTAGGAGCAACAACATTGATGATCCGGGTACTTCCGAAGTTCGAGATGGCAACGGCAAGCCACGACACAATAAACACAAGCATCACAATAACAATGAAGAAATGCAAGACACGATGGTCAATGCCGGATTCAGTGGTTCCAAACCCGGTCAACGGAAAAAGCCATTCAAGGCAAACCGAGATGGACCATCCAATTTAGACAAGATACTGCATCGGCCCTGCCAGATTCATGGCACCCCTGTTAAACCAGCCAATCACATCAACATGAGCTGTTGGGTTTTTAAACAAGTCAGCAAGCTTAATGACGAACACAAGGTAAAGGGGCCGCCCAATGACAACGATGACGAAGAGACTCGCCAGCCAAACACCGGGGGTCAGAAGCAATCCCTCCTGAAGTAAAGACAGTGAACATGGTATACGTGACGCACACCCCTACAGGGGACTGCAAGCGCGCGCTACGGGACGCCGGAGTCATGGAGCCAGCAACCCCAAAATTAAGCCAATGGGCAGCCCGCCCGATCACTTTTGATCGCAAGGACCACCGAGCCAGTATCCTTCACAAGGGTCCGGCAACTCTCATCCTCGATCCAATTATCGATGGGTTCCATCTCACGAAAGTCCTTATGGACAGCGGCAATAGCCTTAATCTACTCTACCAAGACACTGTCCACAAAATGGGCATTGATCCTTCAAGAATCAGACCCACCACAACTACCTTCAAGGGAACAATATCCAGCGTAGAAGTTCACTTCACGGGCTCGATTACATTGGAAGTCATTTTCGGCTCGCCGAACAACTTTCGAAGTGAAGGCTTGACCTTTGATATTGTCCCGCTCCGCAGTAGCTATCATGCACTACTCGGGTGTACCGCTTTTACTGGCTTTAATGCGATCCCACATTACACCTATCTCCAACTTAAGATGCCTGATCCACGTGGTACCATTACGATAAACAGAAATACGGAATGCTCCCTCTGTACAGAGGAGCATACTATGGCTATTGCCGCCGAAGTACAAAGCAGCCTTATCAAGCCGCACATTTCGTCGGCCATCAAGCTGCCAGTCTCCATTAGACGGGACCAATCAATCTCAGAGCTGGATTAGCAGTTCGGCCCCTGCCGTCCGCCCCATATAGCTGCGAAGTCTGTCCCGCACACATAATTATACACTTAAATTACCCTGGTCACCGGCGGAGGCACAATGTGGACAAACCTATTGTCATACCCTGATTTTCATGCCACTACACTTAAGCTAATAATCATGCTAAAATATGGTTTGACAAAAACTTTTGAGTGTTTTGGTCTTTGTTTGATTGGATCTTGTCTGCTGTTTGCAAGTGCTCTAAAAATTAGATAAATCCTCCAACTCTTATACTCCTTCTCCCTGATCCAAAACTTTTGCCCAATGATCATGCCATGTGTATAGTACAGTATAGAATTTTCTTATAAAAATAATTTGGCCAAATAGTATTTTATAAATTTAGTTTTCCAAAAACCCCTGAATTGAGATTGCACTACAAGTACTTTATTTGGGGTATGAAAAATCTTTCAAAGAGTATTTTTGACTCCTATTAGGTATAGGATTCCCATAAACCACAAAAATATAATTTTAAAAGTTATTTTCCTAATTTATTTAAAGGATTTTTCTTTAGGCCAGAAATGGTCTTTAATAGGTTAAAATTATTTTAATGCTTTAAAAATATTTGGGAAAACCTAGGGAAACTCAGTGGACATATATTGCCCATATATATGAGTTTCAACACATGGTCATGTTCAAAATATTGGTCAAAGCCCTCAAAACCCCTTCCCAGATATTTCAAGCTTCTCAAATATTTACAAAGGAAATATTCTGTAAAAATTCCAAGAAAATTCTAGCTTGTCACATATGACATATGTGATGATCTTACCAAGTCTCATCCCATGGAGAATAGTATAACCCCATGAAACCCGCTCAAAACCATTTCCGCCCTTTTTCAAGATTGAACAACTTTGCATTAGCAAACTTGTCCAAATACTCCCAAGCTTAGTCCACATGCTAAAATGGTCTAATAAATCATCTAGACCAAGTAGCTCAAGTTGGAGAACAAGGTAACTTGATTAAAGTGCCCCAAAACCCTTCCTATCCAGAACCAAATTTGAACAACTCTACATTGTCAACTTTCTCCTTTTGATCTCAACTTTTATGGACATGTTCAGAACCTCAAATGATGGGACTACACCAAGTGGTGAATCAAGGAGAATAGATTTGCATGACTAAATCTTGGAAAGTCTATTTCTGTTGATTTTTAGGGTTTACAAAAGTTGCATTGGCAACTTTCCCCAAATGGACTAAATCTTGGTGGAACCACTTGTTTTCTCATGCCATTTGGCCCAGTCAAGCCTTATGACAAGAGGAGTTCATCTTCTTGCCCAAATCAACTACAAACACCTTCTGCAAAATTTCCAAAACCACCTTTTTGACCAGTTCCACTAATCTCCATGACCCTATCTTCTTACCACAGCTGTCCTAGGTCACCTCCTACCTGCAGGAACTCTCCTCCTCCAACAACTCAATTATTTGGGGGTAAAACCCATCTCTTTCTCTCTCCGTTTACCCATGGCAACTCCTCCTCTCTCTCTCATTTCTATATTCAGCGCCCCACCTAGCTCCTTACCACTCTAGAGCATCCAAGGAAGCTCCAGGACACAAGTGGACATGCCCCTGACCTTTTCAAATGGCCACGCCGGCCATATGCATGCTCTGGAGCACGCTATAGTGCGCCCTTGCACTGTAGCTGCCCTCTGCCCGATGCCTCCGACCACCTCCGCCCTCCCCCGCATGCTTGCAGACGCGCCTCGACATTCGCAGCATGCTACACCCCTATCCCCCTCCTCCTTGTCCCTCCTGCGGCCCCCTTCCGCACGCGCGCCGGCCGCCCGAGAGCTCCAGTGGACCAGCTCACACGTGTGACGCCCTGGCACTTCCCCGCTCCTTCTTTCCCATCCCCTGGCCGTAGACCATCTCTACAAATGCCCCGGACACGCACACACGAGCCCCCGTGACCCCTAGCAACGGCAACGACCTCGCTGACGCACTCGTCCACGGTGCACCATCGCCCCGCCATAAAAGGCCACCCCTGACCTCCCTCTGGAGCTCCTTTGCTCTCTCTCCGTCCCGTGCACCCCCTGGACCAACCCACACCTCTCCCCGTGCCCTCCATCCACCGCAATGGCCGGAGCGCCGCCGTCGGGCTCCGCCTAAATTCGGGCTATCCCAAGCCTCTCCTCTCTCCCTGACCACTCCAGTGCCCCCTCGCCACCACCACCGACTCGTCCCGCACTCCATTCCCTCCTCCCCCGCGCCTGCCACGCAGTGCCAAACCCCACCGACGACCTCCTCCGCGGCCATCCAAGCCATCGCTGCTACAGCCCTCCCCGGCATGCGTGAAGCACATGGATGGGTGCGGCGTGCCCTCCTGAGAACGCTGGTGGGCAGAGCGTTGCCGGAGATGCTCTGTAGCCCCGGCAATCGCCGGCGGGAGCTGCTCCTCCCCGCAGCCGGAGCGCGCGCGGGAGGTTGAAGGCGACCTGCCGCTGGGCCCCGTGCGTCAGCAACCCAGCGGGCGGGCCCCGCCCGTTTAAGTAGAGACGGCTTCGGCCCGATCCGCTTTCCTCGCACGTTGGCGCACTTCGCGAACCCGCCTCCGACGTCGCCTCCTCTGCCCATCCAGCCGAGCCACTGGGCCGGCCCACTGCTAAACTGCGCCCAGTGCGCTGGATAAGGGTAAAACCCTTTCCCTTTTCTTTTTCTTTTTCTCTAAACTTGTAAAATCCACAAATGAATCAAATGAACTCCAAATTTGATGATTCAAATTTCCAGAGACTCCATAAATCAAGATATATTTAATGAGGCATAGTGAACATTTTTATTTTGCTAGGTTTTCACTGGGTACATTAAATAGGTCATTTATCCACATAAGTCCACTTTAAAAAAATCCATAGGATATTCATTTGGACTCCAAATCTAGTGAAACCAATTTCTAAATGTTTCTAAAATCATGCCTGATTTAATGGGTACTTTCACTCATTTTTATAAATAGGCATTCTATAGACAACTTGCAGATCCATTAAATCCCTTATATCCTTCATATTGAAATGTTCAGAAATATCCACTAATCCAATCCCAATGAAACCACTTTGGTTATTTTTCATATAACCAGAGAAGTCCTAGAAAATTCAACTTCATATTTGTAGAGCACTTTTATTTTTGCCTTGTTGTGTTGCTTATTGTGATTGTTTCCGACGTTAGTTGACGAAGTAGACGGAGTATATGGAGAAGGACCAGAAGATTTCAAGACTCTGATGAACTAGGCAAGCAGCCCTTTGACCATGTTTGAGAAACCCTTTTTATGCATGTCATATAGCACCATATTGTTGTTGCAACGGAATCATGATGAGGTGGTAACCACTTTGATGGTTCGCCTCTGTTACTTCCTTGTTGATACTTGCATTATGCATGACCCTACCTTCCTATGAGGGTTATGCTGGTGGGAGTAGTTAGGATGCTATAGTAGTGGCTACGCAAAGGGGATGGGTATATGTTTGGTGATGGAAGCAAGATTGTTTTCAAGAACTTTTCGAAAACCCCATCAGGTGCCACTTATGCCCGAGGGAGATAATGAGTTGGGTAACCACTAGATGACGAAATGGTGTACCGAGGCAAGTGTGTATATGTTATTTTGAAAACAGATTGGTTTAAGTTGCGACCGTTATTCCAACCTTACATGCGCAACCACTCTACCCTTATATGGGAAAAGGCATTATTGATTACCTAGGCCGATACTTGCTTGGAGCCCGCATTAGTAGTGATGGGGGAGAGTTGGTGCTCCCTCTCGGGACGGGGTCGTGCCAGGTAGGGCGGCCATGACTGTTTTTATAGGGCACCAGATACACCATTGCATCCCCTCTTGGATGTTAGGATCTCGAGTGAGTCTCGTATAATGTACATTATGAGGATACAGAACAACAAGTGGACTCCTTGTTAGCGTCGTCTAGGGAAAGATAGTGATCGGGTGCTTACCCCGGGTACTAGAGGTACTGCGGGTCGTGGATGACATGGAAGTTCCCCGGATCTTGTGGGTAAAGTGTGCAACCTCTGCAGAGTGTAAAACTATTCGAATAGCCATATCCACGGTCAAGGACAGTTGGGTAACCGCTCTTGGGCTACATCCACTTGTTTACAAACCATTGTGTGTGTGTTTGGATAAATGGGGAAAACTACTTGGGTCAAGTCAATGGACTTGACATGATCGAGGTGGGTTGATGCCCACTCCCTTTATGTCGATATGTGTGACCAGTCTCTGTGGTGACGTGAATTCATATGTTACATGATTTACCAATTGTTGAACATGTCATAGCACAATAAAATTAGCTTTCTGCAAAAATTTACCTATGTCATGCATTGTTGTATCTTGAACCAAAACATGGGTTGCTTGCGAGTACATTCAAAGTACTCATTGACTTGCCACTGGTTATTTAATTGACCAGGCATTGAAGAACAGAAGTTTGAGGAAGAGTTCATTGGTGACGAACATGCAAACTAGGACGCTTCCCAGTCAGAATGCCTGTAGGGTTAGGTCAGATGGCATGGGTTCTACTTATCGGCGAAGATTTCCGCTGCTGATGTTTCATTTGATGTTCAACCCTTAAGGCTTATCTATGTAAGACTTGACCAAATGGTCACAATTTGTGTAAGAAGGTATGTATGGATGTAAGACTTTTGTTATTCAGTTTCTGTGTGTTCAGTGAGCATTGATCTCTGAGATCACTATACACGTGCACTCAGTGATCACGACTCATGAGTCGGGGTCCCCACAGAGCTGGTCTCACAGCCATCCTGACTGTAGGAAGCCTTAGTTAGCATGGTCGTTAGTTAGGGTAAAACTATTTTCAGAACTATTACTAATTTTCCAAAACTATCTATACTTCTCTTCCCCCTTCTCGGTTTTTTCGAAAACTAATATATACTTTCCTTATTGATCTCTTCCCCTTCAAAATTTTAAATGGTAGCTAAAATCCTTATGCCCCTGACCACGGGATTCCTTGTAATCGTCGTGGATAATCTAGAAGGAAGACGCCTTGCCAGACACTGACCCACCTCTTTTGAACACAAGATTGGCAACACCACAACAAGACGATGCCAACAGAAGATAAACCCTTGAGGAATGAGGACATGAAGACCTAGAGGATGGTGACACCTTTGAAATTGCCCCAGGATTATGCAACCTTGGCCTATGATGACCAGGGCATATGATACACAAGATCATGATATACATCGCTAATAGAGCAACCCTGTCCTTATCATTGTTGTGTCGGCAACCACCGGTGGATGAGAACCTCACCATTTGGTCCGCCTCACTATAGTGAGCAGGGAAAATGGTTCTCTTCATCCCCTGCTCCCGGTGACGATATTGTCAACAATGTGTCCGACAGATTGGACCTCTATTATGCCTTGTTAATGTAATTGCATAAAGGGTTGCCACCTAGAACCGCTGACAGCTTAAAAAGGCAAAAGTGATCGTCATGATTAAGAAGACAAGAGCAGACCAAGTCAATGCCAGCCACGAGGAGCCACCTTCACCCATCACCTCATCAGGCGAGAAGTTGTTGAAGATTCTTCAGGCACAACCCAGATCGTTTCATCAAACAAGTGACGTAACAACACTTCAAGGAAACTCAGGAGACTACACAAGGAACAAGGCACGACTACTGAGTCCGAGAACCCCTAGGGTAGGATGAGTCGTGTACCCCCTATGCGCAGTCGAGTCCGTATGATGGTTCTAATAGAACCATGATTGTGTGTTGCTTGTTTTTATCTGTTTGTGTTTTGATATCAGTCACCCTTTTTGCCCTAGGCAACAAGTACGTGACTATATGACCTTCCTTATCTTAATGCTTGTGTTTGGCCCTTTCGGCACTTGTTGCTTGCACTTGCACTATAGAACCCCCTTTAGGCATCCCCCTCCTCTATGCTACTTTTCCCTCTCATCTCTCTCTCCTCAGCTGAAGACCGACAAGAAAAGGTACACCAAGGATTCTACTTCGGCGACCAACTAGCACTGAAGTCCTTTTGCTGCAGCCTCCTTGACCCAGTGCAACCCCGTAGAGTAGTTTACCCCTCAAGGATCAGAAACCCATCCCTAGAGCCCTCGAGACCTCACTCGAATCCTTAACCATGAGCTTAACCTGTAAATTGAGAGAACCAGTTAAGCCTCCGTAGCCTTGCACAACACTGGGTTTGTTATGGAACTAGTGGACATAGTGAATGAGCACATTACCATCCTAATATAGCACCAGAACTGACGATGCCATAGGGAAGACCAATTTGAGGATATAGGAATAGAGTACAAATGACTTGATGGAGCTATACTAGTAACCCCGACGGATTATCTGAGACACTTTGGGGGATTATGAGGCGTTCATGTTGGTAGGTGAACTTGGTGGGATCATGTGGATAGAGTAGCATAGTTTTCATCACTCCGGAGTAAATTTGGATTTAAATAGGTGGTCCTATTGGAGTATAGATGTTGAGTAAGTCTACATGGTTCGGGGTAAATTGGATTTAGACTGATGATCTCGATCATGATACCATGTTTCTCGGTGGACGATAAACTAGGAGATTGGGTTAAATGTCAAAGTTTATTTAGGGATCTATATAAGCCTGACCTTGGAGTTTACTTGACAATGATAAATGGAAATTGGTGGACTTACTATAGTAGAGATAGCCCCTTCAAGTATTTGGGTATTATAGGGACATTATAAGATTAGGTGGAACACCATAGACATTGGATTTGTAGAATTAATGGATTGTGTAGTGATTAATGGAACTTAATGGGCTGTTGGGGTTGACTCATAGGAAGGAAACAAGATCTTGGAGTGGCATACGACGTGTTTCCTTAGGATAGAGATCCACTATCTTGGACCTTGGAAGGATAGGCTGAGCACTTGGATTGTGGTGTTTAAATTCAAGCTTAGCAGCTTGTATGCTCTACCCATGGATTTTTACATAGGGATAGCCATACACATGAGTTTGGGGATAATTGACATGTATGATTTTGTTAGACCTCCTCTAGGGAGTCATGTGGATATGAATAGCTTGAGTGATGATTGGAGTTGACCTATACAGGATGATTTTTTCGGTAATATGATGTGATTTGTTTGGAAGACTAGATAGGGCAATCGGCATCTCAGAAACTTTGCTCAAGGATAAGATGATAAGCGTTCACTCGCACACTAGAATCCTTGAAATCCTTAAGCCCTACCAAGCCACAACATGGTTGGATCATGACCCTGGGCCTTGACTCTATGTTGGGAAGACCTTAGCCAATACTCAACCGTGACCACCACCAATGCCTCAGCCCACTTTATGTACCCCATACACTTCATGGAGTACTTGGGAAAGTTAGTTGTCATCTTTATTTGAGGGCATACCTATCTACCCGAAGATGGAAGAAGAATTGTTCAGCTAGCTAGAGAACATCTGAAGACCGCCATGTCAAGGAGGAAGAACTATACCAGCCACCATCGCCAAGGAGTAAACTTCCGCGTCAGAGACCATATGTATCTACAAGCCACACCTCTCAAAGGAACCAAGCATTTCCATGTCAAAGCGAAGCTCACACCAAGATTTATCGGCCTCTCCAAGATCACTGCAAGATGAGGAATAGATGGCTACCAGCTAGAGTTACCACCGGAGTCACCCACTGTGCACAACGTCTTCCATGCGTCACAACTCCGGAAGTGTTTCCAACTTCCTAGCTAGCCCGATCTCTACAAGGACATCAATCGTTAAGCCACCAACCTCCAGCCCAACCTGGCATATGCGAGAAACCCCTTAGCAACCTGGATCAAGCAGAACATCATACACGAGGCCACATCATCAAATACTTCAAGGTTCAATGGAGCACCACTCGGAAGCCAAAGCAGTATGAGGGCGTGAAGACTACCCCAAATCCAAGTTTCCATACTCCTTTCCGCGCCTAGTTTGGGAATCTCGGGGACGAGATTCTTGTAAGGGGGGTAGGTCTGTCACACCCTGATTTTCATGCCACTACACTTAAGCTAATAATCATGCTAAAATATGGTTTGACAAAAACTTTTGAGTGTTTTGGTCTTTGTTTGATTGGATCTTGTCTGCTGTTTGCAAGTGCTCTAAAAATCAGATAAATCCTCCAACTCTTATACTCCTTCTCCCTGATACAAAACTTCTGCCCGATGATCATGCCATGTGTATAGTACAGTATAGAATTTTCTTATAAAAATAATTTGACCAAATAGTATTTTCTAAATTTAGTTTTCCAAAAAACCCTGAATTGAGATTGCACTATAAGTACTTTATTTGGGGTATGAAAAATCTTTCAAAGAGTATTTTTTTACTCCTATTAGGTATAGGATTCCCATCAACCACAAAAATATAATTTTAAAAGTTATTTTCTTAATTTATTTAAAGACTTTTTCTTTAGGCCAAAAATGGTCTTTAATAGGTTAAAATTATTTTGATGCTTTAAAAATATTTGGGAAAACCTAGGGAAACTTAGTGGACATATATTGTCCATACATATGAGTTTCAACACATGGTCATGTTCAAAATATTGGTCAAATCCCTCAAAAACCCTTCCTGGATATTTCAAGCTTCTGAAATATTTACAAAGGAAATAATCTGTAAAAATTCCAAGAAAATTCTGGCATGTCACATATGACATATGTGATGATCTTGCCAAGTCGCATGTCATGGAGAATAGAATAACCCCATGAAACCCTCTCAAAACCATTTCTGCCCTTTTTCAAGATTGAACAACTTTGCATTAGCAAACTTGTCCAAATACTCCCAAGCTTGGTCCACATGCTAAAATGGTCTAATAAATCATCTAGACCAAGTAGCTCAAGTTGGAGAACAAGGTAACTTGATTAAAGTGCCCCAAAACCCTTCCTGTCCAAAACCAAATTTGAACAACTCTACATTGGCAACTTTCTCCTTTTGATGTCAACTTTTATGGACATGTTCAGAACCTCAAATGATGACACTACACCAAGTGGTGCATCAAGGAGAATCGATTTGCATGACTAAATCTTGGAAAGTCTATTTCTGTTGATTTCTAGGGTTTACAAAAGTTGCATTGGCAACTTTGCCCAAATGGACTCAATCTTGGTGGAACCACTTGTTTTCTCATGCCATTTGGCCCTGTCAAGCCTTATGACAAGAGGAGTTCATCTTCTTGCCCAAATCAACTACAAACACCTTCTGCAAAATTTCCAAAACCACCTTTTTGACCAGTTCCACTAATCTCCATGACCCTATCTTCTTACCACAGCTGCCCCAGGTCACCTCCTACCTCCAGTAACTCTCCTCCTCCAACAACTCAATTATTTGGGGGTAAAACCCATCTCTTTCTCTCTCTGTTTACCCATGGCAACTCCTCCTCTCTCTCTCTCTCATTTCTATATTCAGTGCCCCACCTAGCTCCTTACCACTCTAGAGCATCCAAGGAAGCTACAGGACACAAGTGGACATGCCCCTGGCCTTTCAAAATGGCCACGCCGGCCATATGCATGCTCTGGAGCACGCTATAGTACGCCCTTGCACTATAGCTGCCCTCTACCCGATGCCTTCGACCACCTCGGCCCTCCCCCGCACGCTTGCCGACGCGCCTCGACATTCACAGCATGCTACACCCCTATCCCCCTCCTCCTTCTCCCTCCCGCGGCCCCCCTCCGCATGCGCGCCGGCCGCCCGAGAGCTCCAGTGGACCAGCTCACACGTGCGACGCCCTGGCACTTCCCCGCTCCTTCTCTCCCTTCCCCTGGCCGTAGACCATCTCTACAAATGCCCCGGACACGCACACACAAGCCCCCGTGACCCCTAGCAACAGCAACGACCTCGCCAACACACTCGTCCACGGTGCACCATCGCCCCGCCATAAAAGGCCACCCCTGACCTCCCTCTGGAGCTCCTTTGCTCTCTCTCCCTCCCGTGCACCCCCTGGACCAACCCACACCTCTCCCCGTGCCCTCCATCCACCGCAATGGCCGGAGCGCCGCCGTCGGGCTCCGCCTAAATTCGGGCTATCCCAAGCCTCTCCTCTCTCCCTGACCACTCCAGTGCCCCCTCGCCACCACCACCGACTCGCCCCGCACTCCATTCCCTCCTCCCCCACGCCTGCCACGCAGTGCCAAACCCCACCGACGGCCTCCTCCGCGGCCATCCAAGACATCGCTGCTACAGCCCTCCCCGGCATGCGTGAAGCACATGGATGGGTGCGGCGTGCCCTCCTGAGAACGCTGGTGGGCAGAGCGTCGCCGGAGATGCTCTGTAGCCCCGGCAATCACCGGCGGGAGCCACTCCTCCTCACAGCCGGAGCACGCGCGGGAGGTTGAAGGCGACCTGCCGCTGGGCCCCACGCGTCAGCGACCCAGCGGGCGGGCCCCACCCGTTTAAGTGGAGACGGCTTCGGCCCGATCCGCTTTCCTCGCGCGTTGGCGCACTTCACGAACCCGCCTCCGACGTCGCCTCATCTGCCCATCCAGCCGAGCCACTGGGCTGGCCCACTGCTAAACTGTAAAACCCTTTCCCTCTTCTTTTTCTTTTTCTCTAAACTTGTAAAATCCACAAATGAATCAAATGAACTCCAAATTTGATGATTCAAATTTCCAGAGACTCCATAAATCAAGATATATTTAATGAGGCATAGTGAATATATTTATTGTGCTTGGTTTCATTGGATACATTAAATATGTCATTTATCCACATAAGTACACTTTAAAAAAATCCATAGGATATTTTTTTGGACTCCAAATCCAGTGAAACCAATTTCTAAATGTTTCTAAAATCATGCCTGATTTAATGGGTAGTTTCACTCATTTTTATAAATAGGCATTCTATAGACAATTTGCAGATCCATTAAATCCCTTATATCCTTCATATTGAAATGTTCAGAAATATCCACTAATCCAATCCCAATGAAACCACTCTGGTTATTTTTCATATAACCAGAGAAGTCCTAGAAAAGTCAACTTCATATTTTTAGAGCACTTTTTTTTGCCTTGTTGTGTTGCTTATTGTGATTGTTTTCGACGTTAGTTGACGAAGTAGACGGAGTATATGGAGAAGGACCAGAAGATTTCAAGACTCTGATGAACCAGGCAAGCAACCCTTTGACCATGTTTGAGAAACCCTTTTTATGCATGTCATATAGCACCATATTGTTGTTGCAACGGAATCATGATGAGGTGGTAACCACTTTGATGATTCGCCTCTGTTACTTCCTTGTTGATACTTGCATTATGCATGACCCTACCTTCCTATGAGGATTATGCCGGTGGGAGTAGATAGGATGCTATAGTAGTGGCTACGCAAAGGGGATGGGTATATGTTTGGTGATGGAAGTAAGATTGTTTTCAAAAACTTTTCGAAAACCCCATTAGGTGTCACTTATGCCCGAGGGAGATAATGAGTTGGGTAACCACTTGATGACGAAGTGGTGTACTGAGGCAAGTGTGTATGTGTTATTTTCAAAACGGATTGGTTTAAGTTGCGACTGTTATTCCAACCTTACATGTGCAACCACTCTACCCTTATATGGGAAAGGGCATTATTGATTACTTAGGCCGATACTAGCTTGGAGCCCGCATTACTAGTGGCGGGGGAGAGTTGGTGCTCTCTCTCGGGACGGGTTCGTGCCAGGTAGGGCGGCCATGACTATTTTTACAGGGCACCGATACACCATTGCATCCCCTCTCGGATGTTACAATCTCGAGAGCGTCTCGTATAATGTACATCATGAGGATACGGAACAACGAGTGGACTCCTTGTTAGTATCGTCTAGGGAAAGATAGTGATCAGGTGCTTACCCCGGGTACTTGAGGTACCACGGGTCATGGATGACACGGAAGTTCCCCGGATCTTGTGGGTAAAGTGTGCAACCTCTGCAGAGTGTAAAACTATTCGAATAGCCGTGTCCACGGTCAAGGACAGTTGGGTAACCGCTCTTGGGCTACGTCCACTTGTTTACAAACCATTGTGTGTGTGTTTGGATAAATGGGGAAAACTACTTGGGTCAAGTCAAAGGACTTAACATGATCGAGTTGGGTTGATGCCCACTCCCTTTATGTAGATATGTGTGTCCAGTCCCTGTGGTTACGTGAATTCATATGATACATGATTTACCAATTGTTGAACATGTCATAGCACAATAAAATTAGCTTTCTACAAAAATTTACCTATGTCATGCATTGTTGTATCTTGAACCAAAACATGGGTTGCTTGCGAGTACATTCAAAGTACTCATTGGCTTGCCACTGGTTATTTAATTGACCAGGCATTGAAGAACAGATGTTCGAGGAAGAGTTCATTGGTGACGAACATGCGAACTAGGACGCTTCCCAGTTAGAATGCCTGTAGGGTTAGGGCTGATGGCATGGGTTCTACTTATCGTCGAAGATTTCCGCTGCTTATGTTTCATTTGATGTTCAGCCCTTTAGGCTTATCTATGTTATACTTGACCATAATGGTCACAATTTGTGTAAGACGGTATGTATGGATGTATGACTTGTTATTCAGCTTCTGTGTGTCCAGTGAGCATTGATCTCTGGGATCACTGTACATGTGCACTCGGTGATCACGACTCATGAGTCGGGGTCCCCACACCTATAACACTATCCACACTCTCATAGTCTTTTTCTTTTTCTAAATTTTTTAATCTTTTACCACAAGTCACTATATTTGCTGAGAAGTCCTTTCACCAAGGCAAGGCAGCGCAGACGTGCGAGAGGAGGTCCAAATATTTTTTATAGACCACACTCTTTATTTCAAACCTGTAAGGTGCCCTTTTTCTCAGCTTTCGACCCCCGACATGTCAAATATCCTTCGTAGTAGTGTTATAATCTGTAAAGATTGCGCTTGAAGCATCATTCAGATGCAAGTCAACATAACCCGTATTCAGTATTTGCTTTTCTCATAGAACTGAATTTTGCTTCTGTGGTTATTTCATGCACACACCTTGGCATATATTGCGAGGGGCTCGATATGGCAACATATGAGTTGCCGACAAGTTTGAACAACTTTATAGCACACTTCGGCGTCATGAGTTTGGCCTTATATGCATCAGCTCTGAATCATGTCTTTGGTCAATAGTTGGGTTGCCCGAATCCTGTGCTTACTACCTTAGGTTCCGCTCTATTGGCTAGGGTAGTAAAGGGAGAACTACTGCGATTGTGTCCTGGTTCGTCCGGATGAGCACCTCAGTAGAGAAAGCCAAAAACTGACTGTCATGATGCGGCAGAGCTGGTCAACCACTCGATGACTCACTGGAATCTTCGTGATTTCTTCCGTATTACACGAAGGACCATTCTTATGGTCATGTATGTAAACACACCATATTCGGATAACCGCGTACATACCAGGGGCTATATCATAGACCCACCATCAATCTCCTATGGCTAAGTGAAAGTGTTAAAGCCCTTTAGTCCGATTGGCTAGTTCGCCGCATTGACACATCCTTAATGGACCAAGACATTGGGTCAAGAGTGATCAAGTGCTTTTCCAAACACCCCCCGCGTTATACGTGAGAGCGCTGAAGCCGACGACTGGTAAACTTTTAGATTATACAAAAAGTGGCCGCACAGGAGGCACCAAAAACTTTTTGAGCAAAAGTATAAAAAACATAGGCCTAATGTATCATGATATTGTTTTTAGAATTTCGGTACACTTCATTCGAACATAATATCTTTCGAGCACTGACCCTCTATCAAGCGGGCACCCTCTAGGACATCCTCGAAATAATGCTCTGGCGCGTGATCGTCCTTGCCCTTGGGTGGACTTTTTGCCGCAATATCGATGGCCTTCATCTTTGCCCAAAATGTATTGACGCGGGCAAGGGCCATCCATGCACCTTCTATGCATGTTGACCGCTTCACAACGTCGATACGCGGCACCGCATCAACAAGTCGCTGCACCAAACCGAAATAACTATTCAGAATTGGCTCAGTTGGCCACAGCCAGACCACGACGTCCTTCATGGCAGATCCGGATATCTTGTGGAGCTCGGCCCACTGGGCTGTCTGTTCGTTAAGCAACAGCGGACGCTTTCACATGCTGAATTGCGACCAGAAAAGCTTTTCCGTCGCATGTCCTTCTTGCGCTTGGGAAAATTGAGTCACATCGGAGGCACTCTTCGGCAAGTCCAAAAATGCATCTGGAGAACTCCACATTTGATTAAGAGGGGCATACTTCGGATCGCCGAATTTAGTTTGTAATAAGAAGGGCTTACCAGCCGTGATCTCCCTAGCTTGCCGGATCTCCTCCCGAGCAGCTCTAGACTCTGACCATGCTTCCCTCGCCTCTTGTAAGGCCTTGTCAAGATTGGTCGCTCTGGTTTTGTTATCTTTCTCGAGAAATTCACATCGGGTAGTGGCATCCTTTAGCTCAAAGGGCCATAGTAGATATTCTCTCCTCACACTGGCGTCGAGAAGCCTGTTCGGCCTTTAATTCAGCAGTTGCCTTTTCGGCAGCCGCATTACTCATCCTAGCTTGCTCCTTGGCCCGGGAAAGCTCAGCCCGAAGGGTCTCAACTGCGGCGGCACTATATGGAGTTGTGCATATTTGCTACCTCTTGAGCATGCGTTGGTTTTTCCCTTGAAGAGGAAAGGGTGATGCAGCAAAGTAGCCTAAGTATTTCCCTCAGTTGTTGAGAACCAAGGTATCAATCCAGTAGGAGACTCCTCCCAAGTCCCACGCGCCTACACAAACAAATAAGAACCTCGCAACCAACGCAATAAAGGGATTGTCAATCCCTTCACGGCCACTTGGAAAGTGAGATCTGGTAGAGATAATATGATAAGATAAATATTTTTGGTATTTTTATGATATAGATTGAAAAGTAAAGATTGCAAAATAAAGTAGATTAGAAACTTATATGACAGAGAATAGACCCGGGGGCCATTGGTTTCACTAGTGGCTTCTCTCAAGATAGCATAATTATTTTGGTGGGTGAACAAATTACTATCGAGCAACTGATAGAAAAGTGCATAGTTATGAGAATATCTAGACATGATCATGTATATAGGCATCACGTCCGCAACAAGTAGACCGACTCCTGCCTGCATCTAGATTATTAAGTTCATAAGAACAGAGTAACACATTAAGCAAGATGACATGATGTAGAGGGATAAACTCAAGCAATATGATATAAACCCCATCTTTTTATCCTTGATGTCAACAATACAATACGTGCCTTGCTGCCCCTGCTGTCACTGGGAAAGGACAGCGCAAGATTGAACCCAAAGCTAAGCACTTCTCCCATTGCAAGAAATATCAATCTAGTAGGCCAAACCAAACTGATAATTCGAAGAGACTTGCAAAGATAACCAATCATACATAAAAGAATTCAGAGGAGTTTCAAATATTTCTCATAGATAAACTTGATCATAAACCCACAATTCATCGAATCTCGACAAACACACTGCAAAAAGAGTTACATTTAGATCTCCAAGAAGATCAAGGAGAACTTCGTATTGAGATTCAAAGAGAGAGAAGAAGCCATCTAGCTAATAACTATGGACCCGAAGGTCTGTGGTAAACTACTCACAACTCATCGGAGAGGCCTTGGTGATGATGGAGAGGCCCTCCATGGTCGATTCCCCCTCTCGCGGAGCACCGCGGAGGCTCCAAGATGGGATCTCGCGGGTACAGAAGGTTGCGGTGGTGGAAATAGTTTTTCGTGGTGCTCCTGGATGGTTTCGGGGTACATAGATATATATATATATAGGCGAAAGAGGTCGGTCAGGAGAGCCATGAGGGGCCCACGAGGCAGGGGGCACCCCCCTAGGGCGCGCCAAGCACCCTCGTAGGTGCCTCGGCTGCTTCTTGACATCCACTCCAAGTCTCCTGGATTGCGTTTGTTCCAAAAAGATCGCTCCCGAAGGTTTCATTCCGTTTGGACTCCGTTTGATATTCCTTTTCTGCGAAACACTAAAATAGGCAAAAAAATAGCAATTCGGGCTGGGCCTCCGGTTAGTAGGTTAGTCCCAAAAATGATATAGAAGTGTATAGTAAAGCCCATAAACATCCAAAACGGGTAATATAATAGCATCGAACAATCAAAAAATATAGATACTAGAGACGTATCAATATCTCAGTATACAATTCTCAGCGTCATGCTCATATTATAATATTTGCATATATTGACTGCCCCAAAGACATACCTTGCGCCTCGTCGAGCCACCTGTTTATAAGCGTTATGTCATCATCAACCACGCCAAGTTTCTTCTTCAGATTGGCAACCTCTGTAGCTTGGGCAGTCGCCAGGGATGTAACAGCATGTGTTCCAATTAGTCAGATTATTTCCTGGGCATATGTTTTTTTATCCTCTGATCGCCTCCCTTTGGACGCCAACTAGAGTCTCAGGGGCTACTATCTATACACAGGCGCATTTTGCGTTTATAGCACAATTTAAAATATTACATTACGTACCTCGAAGCCTCTTAGCAGGCCCATAAAGGCTTCATTCAATCCGCTTTTCGCGGACAGAACCCTCTCAACCACCGTACCCATCAAGGTACGATGTTCCTCTAAGACGGGTGCATGTCGCAATATGTCCGTCAATGTATCCGGCGCCTTCGGATCCTTGGAAGCAGCTGAAGGGGTACAGACTCCCTTCAAAGGAATATGTTTGCTTGACCTTAGAGTCGTCTCTGGTTGTAAATCGGATAGTTCGGGGCCTTTATTGTTGGTCCCCGTAGGGGCCGCACACCTCGGACCCAGGACAGCCGAAGTGTCACCTTCGGGCCTAGTCTTCATTATCCCTCACACCGCTTGTTGATCGGGAGAGATCCTCCGAGACGACACCTCGGGGCCGTCTGCCCTATTGGGCGGATAGATGTGTGGAGGTGTCTCGCTCTCCATCATCTCCGGAAGAAGATCCCCCGAAGAGGAGGACATTTGAGGAAGGCTGCATGCCGGACTGCAAACATATATTTTAAATATTACCCTTGCAACCAGGAAAGGACATGATATGTTTAAAACACCCTTGTTCACTTACGATTCAGCTAAAGGCCTGTCCTTACGGGGGAACTGCGTGACAACGTCGCCTCCCGAACTACAACCCCCTGACATCGATACCTTCCCTCGCTTAGAAGCCCTTGTCTTCAAGTCTTCGGAGGTGGTCCTCTTCTTCCCATGGGGAGAAGGGATGTCAATTTCTCCTTCCCTTTCATGTTCAGAAAGGGGAGTTCCAATCTCCCCGGACGAGGTGTCGGGTGTACCTCTAGGGTGGGGGCCACCCTGGGCCTTCTTGCTATCCTCCTTGTTTTCCTCCGCCGGCACTTGATATGGTGCCGGAACCAGCATCCTTGTTAACACCGGATCAAATGAGTCTTTGGGAAGAGGGGCCGAACACCTAATTCTCTCCGCCTTCTTTATCCAGCCCTGGTTGAGTATGGTTTTCTCAGTATATTGTTATGAGAAATTTCACTAAGCTGTGTTCGAAGTCGAGTGCTTACCGAGGTATCCGGATGGTTGCAGTCAAGGCCGATGTCCTCTGTAATATTCGTCCATTGTTACCATGTCCCGAAGAATAATTTCCACATTCCTCTGAGCGTCGTGCCGGAGAAGTTCTGAAGGGTTCATGGTCCTTCCGGGTTGAACTCCCACATGCGGAGAGGCCGGCGCTGGCACGGTAGGACCCGACGGACTAGCATTACTTGGATTACGTTGATAAGACTGGTGTCCTTTTGAATGAGGCTCCGAATGCGGCCTTGCAGCATCCGCACTTCATCAATCGATCCCCAGGCCAGCCCCTTATTAATCCATGATGCAAGCTGCAACAGAGGGCCAGATCAGAACCTAGGTGTAGCTGCCCACTTGGTACCATGGGGTTCAGTGATGTAAAACTACTCCCGCTGCCATAGGTTGGAAGTTTCTGTGAAGGAGCCTTTTGGCCAAGGAGTATTGGTGAGTTTGCTCTCCGCAGCACCACCGCACCGCCGCACTCTACTTGTTTCCCGTCGACTACCTTTGGCTTCACATTAAAGGTCTTGATCCACAAGCCGAAGTGTGGGGGAATACGGGGGAAGGCCTCACACACGAGAATGAACGCCGAGACGTGAAGAAAGGAGTCCGGAGCTAGATCGTGAAAATCTAGCCCATAATAGAACATGATCCCTCGAATGAAGGGATGAAGAGCGAACCCTAGCCCTCGGAGGAAGTGGGAGATGAATATGACCCTCTCGCCGAATCTGGGAGTAGGAATAACCTGCCCTTGAGCAGGAAGCCTGTGGGGGATTTCTGCGGTCAGGTATCTTGCCTCCCGAAGCTTCGCAATATCCTCCTCTGTGATAGAGGAAGCCACCCACCGGCCATGAGGCCTGGGTTCGGACATGACTGGGAAGCGCGAAGCGATGGAACCTTGGGTGCTAGAACTCGAGGTGGGAGAGGTTGAGGAAAGGGTTGGCGTAAAGGAGAAGAGACAGGTCTTAGCCCCTTTATAAAGGCGATGAATATCAAACGCCCCCTCCTAGGCCTTAAAACTTGCCTATTCCCAAGGAATCATGCTAACAGAACGGTTGGGTTACCCACGCCCGTATTGATGAGAATCCCGCAATAAGGGGACATGATATCTGCTTTGACAAGACGTGCCAATGAGACCGCATCTCGAAATAAGGTGCGGCAGGCTAAAAAACGGTTCAAAATAATGGCCAGGTAGCGACGTGAGGTCATGTTACCAAAAAATTGTCAGCAGATTGGACTCGTGAAATATTATACTCTCTGCGGTTTTGTGTGGAATTTGTTTTGCACAGCCGGACACGATTCTTGTGTTCAAAGACTATTTGGGAGTATTCGGAGAAGGAACCCGCCTTGCAATGCCGAAGACAATTTGTGCGCCGGACACCTCGTCATTGAAGCCTGGTTTAGGGGCTACTGAGGGGTCCTGGATTAAGGGGTCCTCGGACGGCCGGACTATGTAACGTGGGCCGGACTGATGGGCTATGAAGATACAAGACAGAAGACCTCTTCCCGTGTCCGAATGGGACTCTCCTTTGCGTGGATGGCAAGCTTGGTGTTCGGATATGTAGATTTTTTTTTCTCTGTAACCAACTTTGTACAACCCTAGTCCCCTCCGATGTCTATATAAACCGGAGGGTTTAGTCCATAGAGGCAATCATAATCATAATCATACATGCTAGACTTCTAGGGTTTTAGCCATTACGATCTCGTGGTAGATCAACTCTTGTAATACTCATATTCATCAAGATCAATCAAGCAGGAAGTAGGGTATTACCTCCATAGAGAGGGCCCGAACCTGGGTAAACATCGTGTCCCCTGCCTCCTATTACCATCAACCTTAGACACACAGTTTGGGACCCCCTGCACAAGATCCACCGGTTTTGACACCGACACAAGGCCCAAAGGCGACTCAAGGCCCGTAGGGGTAAACCGCCATATATGTAAGACTTGTATTGTAAGGCATGTATAGGTAGTCACCGAGCCGAACACTTTGTCTATGATCCGGCCGGGACTCCATGAGTCGTTGGGCATCAACCTGTGTATATAAAGGGACGACCCGGCAGCGATTCAGGATGAGAAACAACAGATCGAAAGCTAGGTCAAGCAGATTCGCTCCCTGGTAATCAAGACATAAGCAATACCACCTCAAACTGGACTAGGCCTTTACCTTCACCACAAGGGGCCTAACCAGTATAAACTCCCGTGTCCTTTGTCCCGTTTAACCCCTTTAAGCTAACCTAGTGGCGATGGCTCTACGACTAAGTCCTTACACTAGGACATTTTCCATGACTATTCCACGACACATGGCGAACTCAAGGCGGCAATGTAGGACATGGGAAGCGACAGGGTTGGGTGCTACAGGTTCCTGAGAACTCCAAGAACACGAGGCGGAGCTCGTCGTGAGCTTCGCGAGCAGTGGCCACGACGGCGACATGAACTGCGACGGTGAGCTTCGGGCGCAACGTCTAGCTAGGCTATGGGCACAAAGTAGATGGTGAAATAGAAGGGTTCCGGGCGCGTGCTCACATCGTTGACGAGGAGCCACTCGAGGAGGCGCGAGGTGTAGTGGTGGCGACGGAATCAGCGAAGCTTTCCGGTGACTGGAGGTTGAAGAATGTGGTGGATCCGGCGTTGCAGGGGCTCCCGACTTTGGTTTGTTGGGGTAGACGAAGCAGAGGAGCACGGCGGAGCTGCGAGACACGGTCCTAGCCTGTGGGGATGGCGGGGAGCGCGCGGAAGAAGGAGGCCATGGCGATGGAGGTTGCGGGTGTGCGCGTAGCGACAGATCTGGGGCGAGAGAGAGAGAGAGAAAGTCAATGAGGAGAGAGGCATGTTAGGGTTCGGTCCGGGGAAGAGGCGTCGAGTTAACTAGGGGGCGGCACTGGTGGATGGCTGCCACGGCGGCTACCGAGGCCGTGGCGCCCATCGGCGGTGGCCACGAGCTTCTGCGTGAATAGGGGAGAGGGGGTGTACGGGAGTGTGGGCCGGCCTGGTTGCTTTGTGGATCAACTAGGCCACTAGGCCCCCAAGGGGTTTTCTTCTTTTATTTTATTTTTTGTTTTTGTTTGTGTTTTCTTTTTGTTTATTTTTATTTTTTAAAGTTTTATTTATTCTCCACAATATTTGAGTTTAGAAAAAAATAATACAAAAGTAGTTGCTAAATTAGTATTACTATTTATACCTTTGCCACAAAAAGTTTCACCCATAAATAAAATATTTTAAATTTTTGGAAATTACAAAAGGCATTTAAATGATTGTTTAAGCCATAGTTTTCATTGTTTTTGAGCACTTAAACATTTTATAAAAACTTGGTTTCTTCACCAGCAATACTTATAAATTATTTGTCACAGCTTGCACATTTTAGTTTTGACATTTGAAAACTTTTATTTTTGACTTCATTTTAAATTTGAATTTGAACCGGTTTCGAATCAATGAGAGTTTAACAATAGAAATCATGGTGACGTGGCCTCATTAGCGGAGGATTACTGTGTTGGGGAACGTAGCAGAAATTCAAAATTTTCCTACGCGTCACCAAGATCTATCTATGGAGAAACCAGCTACGAGTAGAAGGAGAGTGCATCTACATACCCTTGTAGATCGCTAAGCGGAAGCGTTCAAGTGAACGGGGTTGATGGAGTCGTACTCGTCGTGATTCAAATCACCGATGATCAAGTGCCGAACGCACGGCACCTCCGCGTTCAACACACGTACAACCCGATGACGTCTCCCACGCCTTGATCCAGCAAGGAGAGAGGGAGAGGTTGAGGAAGACTCCATCCAACAGCAGCACAACAGGCGTGGTGGTGGTGGAGGAGCGTGGCAATCCGCAGGGCTTCGCCAAGCACCGCGGGAGAGGAGGAGGACTTGGGAGAGGGGAAGGGCTGCGCCAGAACTTCGTGTATAGCTCCCATGCGCCTCCCCACTATATATAGGGGTGGAGGGGCTGGTTTCTTGCCCTCCAAGTCCATTGGGGCGTTGGCCAAGGTGGGAGGAAAGAAATCTCATTATTTCCTTCCCCACCGATTGTTATCCCCCCTTTTTAGGGATCTTGATCTTATCCCTTCGGGATATGATCTTATTCCTTCTAAGGGGGGATCTTGGTGCGCCTTGACCAGGGGTGTGGGGCCTTGCCCCCACTACCCACGTTCATGTGGGTCCCCCCATGCAGGTGGGCCCCACTCCGGAACCTTCTAGAACCTTCCCGGTACAATACCGAAAAATCCCGAACATTTTCCGGTGGCCAAAATAGGACTTCCCATATATAAATCTTTACCTCCGGACCATTCCGGAACTCCTCGTGACGTCCGGGATCTCATCCGGGACTCCGAACAACATTCGGTAACCACATACAAACTTCCTTTATAACCCTAGCGTCATCGAACCTTAAGTGTGTAGACCCTACGGGTTCGGGAGACATGTAGACATGACCGAGACGTTCTCCGGTCAATAACCAACAGCGGGATCTGGATACCCATGATGGCTCCCACATGTTCCACGATGATCTCATCGGATGAACCACGATGTCAAGGACTTAATCAATCCCGTATTCAATTCCCTTTGTCTATCGGTATGTTACTTGCCCGAGATTCGATCGTCGGTATCCAATACCTTGTTCAATCTCGTTACCGGCAAGTCACTTTACTCGTTCCGTAACACATCATCCCGTGATCAACTCCTTGGTCACATTGCGCATATGATGATGTCCTACCGAGTGGGCCCAGAGATACCTCTCCGTTTACACGGAGTGACAAATCCCAGTCTCGATCCGCATAAAACAATAGATACTTTCGGAGATACCTGTAGTGCACCTTTATAGTCACCCAGTTACGTTGTGACGTTTGATACACCCAAAGCACTCCTACGGTATCCAGGAGTTACACGCTCTCATGGTCGAAGGAAGAGATACTTGACATTGGCAAAGCTCTAGCAAATGAACTACACGATCTTTTGTGCTAGTCTTAGGATTGGGTCTTGTCCATCACATCATTCTCCTAATGATGTGATCCCGTTATCAACGACATCCAATGTCCATAGCCAGGAAACCATGACTATCTGTTGATCACAACGAGCTAGTCAACTAGAGGCTCACTAGGGACATATTGTGGTCTATGTATTCACACGTGTATTACGATTTCCGGATAATACAGTTATAGCATGAATAAAAGACAATTATCATGAACAAGGAAATATAATAATAATACTTTTATTATTGCCTCTAGGGCATATTTCCAACAGTCTCCCACTTGCACTAGAGTCAATAATCCAGTTCACATCGCCATGTGATTAACACTCA
Source organism: Triticum aestivum (assembly GCF_018294505.1). Taxonomy (NCBI): domain Eukaryota; kingdom Viridiplantae; phylum Streptophyta; class Magnoliopsida; order Poales; family Poaceae; genus Triticum; species Triticum aestivum. The sequence goes on from NC_057798.1 coordinate 494,802,587, forward strand.
CAGGTCACATCGCCATGTGACTAACACCCAAGAGTTTACTAGAATCAGTAGTCTAGTTCACATCACTATGTGATTAATACTCAATGAGTTTTAGGTTTGATCATGTTGCTTGTGAGAGAGGTTTTAGTCAACGGGTCCGAACCTTTCAGATCCGTGTGTGTTTTACAAATCTCTATGTCATCTCCTAGATGTAGCTACCACGCTCTATTTGGAGCTAATCCAAATAACTGTTCTACTTGGAGCTATTCTAAATTGTTGCTCCATTATATGTATCCGGTATCTCTACTCAGAGCTATCCGGATAGGTGTCAAGCTTGCATCGACGTAACCCTTTACGACGAACTCTTTTACCACCTCCATAATCGAGAAAAATTCCTTAGTCCACTAATTTCTAAGGATAACTTTGACCGCTGTCCTGTGATCCATTCTTGGATCACTCTTGTACCCCTTGACTGACTCATGGCAAGGCACACTTCAGGTGCGGTACTCAGCATGGCATACTGTAGAGCCTACGTCTAAAGTATAGGGGACGACCTTCGTCCTTTCTCTCTTTTCTGCCGTGGTCGAGCTTTAAGTCCTAACTTCGTACCTTACAACTCAGGCAAGAACTCCTTCTTTGACTGGTCCATCTTGAACACCTTCAAGATCATGTCAAGGTATGTGCTCATTTGAAAGTATTATTAAGCATTTTGATCTATCCTTATAGATCTTGATGCTCAATGTTCAAGTAGCTTAATCCAGGCTTTCCATTGAAAAACACTTTCAAAATAACCCTATATGCTTTCCAGAAATTCTACGTCATTTCTGATCAACAATATGTCAACAACATATACTCATCAGAAATTCTATAGTGCTCCCACTCACTTCTTTGGAAATACAAGTTTCTCGTAAACTTTGTACAAACCCAAAATCTTTGATCATCATCAAAGCACACATTCCAACTCCGAGATGCTCACTCCAGTCCTTAGAAGGATTGCTGGAGCTTTGCATACTTATTAGCATCTTTTGGGATTGACAAAACCTTCCGGTTGTATCACATACAACCTTTCCTCAAGTATAACGTCGAGGAAACAATGTTTTGACATCCTATCTGCAAGATTTCATCAATCATGCAGTAACTGCTAATCCAATTCCAACAGACTCTTAGCATCGCTACGAGTGAGAAAACCTCACCGTAATCAACTCCTTGAACTTGTCGGAAAATATCTTAACGACAAGTCGAGCTTTCTTAATGGTAATTCTTACCATCATTGTCTGTCTTCCTTTTAAAATCCATCCGTACCCAATGGCCTTACGACCATCAAGTATTTCTTCCAAAGTCATGGATCCGTTCTCGGATTTTATGGCCTCGAGCCATTTATCGGAATCCGGGCCCACCATTGCTTCTCCATAGCTCGTAGGTTCATTGTTGTCCAGCAACATGACTTCCAAGACAGGATTACGTACCACTCTGATGTAGTACGTATCCTTGTCATCCCACGAGGTTTGGTAGTGACTTGATCCGAAGTTTCATGATCAACATCACAAGCTTCCACTTCAATTGGTGTAGGTGCCACAGGAACAACTTCCTGTGCCCTGCCACACACTAGTTGAAGAGACGGTTCAATAACCTCATCAAGTTTCCACCATCCTCCCACTCAATTCTTTCGAGAGAAACTTTTCCTCGAGAAAGGACCCGATTCAAGAAACAATCCATATTGCTTTCGGATCTGAATTAGGAGGTATACCCAACTGTTTTGGGTTTCCTATGAAGATGCATTTTATCCGCTTTGGGTTCGAGCTTATCAACCTGAAACTTTTTCATATAAGCGTCGCAGCCCCAAACTTTTAAGAAACGACAACTTAGGTTTCTCTAAACCATAATTCATACGGTGTCATCTCACGGAATTACGTGGTGCCCTATTTAAAGTGAATGTGGTTGTCTCTAATGCCTAACCCATGGACAATAGTGGTAATTCGATAAGAGACATCATGGTACGCACCATATCCAATAGGGTGCAACTATGATGTTCGGACACACCATCACACTATGGTGTTCCAGGCGGTATTAATTGCGAAACAATTTCCACAATGTCTTAATTGTGTGCCAAAACTCGTAACTCAGATATTCATCTCTATGATCATATCATAGACATTTTATCCTCTTGTCACAATGATCTTCTACTTCACTCTGAAATTACTTGAACCATTCAATAATTCAGACTTGTGTTTCATCAAGTAAATATTCTCAACATCTACTCGAATCATCTGTGAAGTAAGAACATAACGATATTCACTGCATGCCTCAGCACTCATTGGACTGCACACATCAAAATGTGTTACTTCCAACAAGTTGCTATCTTGTTCCATCTTACTGAAAACGAGGCTTTTCAGTCATCTTGCCCATGTGGTATGATTTGCATATCTCAAGTGATTCAAAATCAAGTGAGTCCAAACGATCCATTTGCATGGAGTTTCTTCATGCATATACACCAATAGACATGGTTCGCATGTCTCAAACTTTTCAAAAACGAGTGAGTCCAAAGATCCATCAACATGGAGCTTCTTCATGCGTTTTATACCATTATGACTTACATGGCAGTGCCACAAGTAAGTGGTACTATCATTACTATCTTATATCTTTTGGCATGAAAATGTGTATCACTACGACCGAGATTCAATAAACCATTCCTTTAGGTGCAAGACCATTGAAGGTATTATTCAAAAATAGAGTAACCATTATTCTCCTTAAATGAATAACCGTATTGCGATAGACATAATCCAATCATGTCTATGCTCAACGCAAACACCAATCTCGGTGGTAGAGGGAGCGTGCGATGCTTGATCATATCAACCTTGGAAACACTTCCAACATATATCGTCAGCTCACCTTTAGCTAGTCTCCGTTTATTCCGTAGCTTTTATTTCGAGTTACTAACACTTAGCAACCGAACCGGTATCCAATACCCTGGTGCTACTAGGAGTACTAGTAAAGTACACATTAACATAATGTATATCCAATATACTTCTATCGACCTTGCCAGCCTTCTCATCTACCAAGTATCTAGGGTAATGCTGCTCCAGTGGTTGTTCCCCTTATTACAGAAGCACTTAGTCTCGGGTTTGGGTTCAACCTTGGGTTTCTTCACTAGAGCAGCAGCTGAATTGCCGTTTCATGAAGTATCCCTTTGTTCCCTTGCCCTTCTTGAAACTAGTGGTTTCACCAACCATCAACAATTGATGCTCCTTCTTGATTTCTACTTTCGCGGTGTCAAACATCATGAATATTTCAAGGATCATCATATCTATCCCTGATATGTTATAGTTAATCACGAAGCTCTAGCAGCTTGGTGGCAATGACTTTGGGGAAACATCACTATCTCATCTGGAGGATCAACTCCCACTCGATTCAAGTGATTGTTGTGCTCAGACAATCTGAGCACAAGCTCAACGATTGAGCTTTTCTCCCTTAGTTTGCAGGCTAAGAAAATCGTCGGAGGTCTTATACCTCTTGACGTGGGCACGAGCCTGAAATCCCAATTTCAGCCCTCGAAACATCTCATATGTTCCGCGACGTTTCGAAAACGTCTTTGGTGCCTCTACTTAAACCATTTAATTGAACTATCACGTAGTTATCAAAACGTGTATGTCCGATGTTCGCAACATCGACAAACGACGTTGGGGTTCAGCACACTGAGCGGTGCATTAAGGACATAAGCTTTCTACTGATCGCATAATCGCTACTATCAACTTTCAACTATATTTTCTCTAGGAACATATCTAAACAGTGGAACTAAAGCGCGAGCTTACGACATAATTTGCAAAAGGTCTTTTGACTATGTTCAGGATAATTAAGTTCATCTTATGAACTCCCACTTAGATAGACATCCCTCTGGTCATCTAAGTGATCACATGATCCGAGTCAACTAGGCCGTGTCCGATCATCACGTGAGACGGACTAGTCATCATCGGTGAACATCTTCATGTTGATCGTATCTACCATACGACTCATGCTCGACCTTTCGGTCTCCGTGTTCCGAGGCCATGTCTGCACATGCTAGGCTCGTCAAGTTAACCCTAAGTGTTTTCGCTGTGTAAAACTGTCTTACACCCGTTGTATGTGAACGTAAGAATCCATCACACCCGATCATCACGTGGTGCTTAGAAGCGACGAACTGTAGCAACGGTGCACAGTTAGGGGAGAACACTTCTTGAAATTTTGTAAGGGATCATCTTATTTACTACCGTCGTCCTAAGCAAACAAGATGCATAAACATGATAAACATCACATGCAATCAAATAGTGACATGATATGGCCAATATCATTTTGCTCCTTTTGATCTTCATCTTCGGGGCTCCATGATCATCATCGTCACCGGCACGACACCATGATCTCCATCATCATGATCTCCATCATCGTGTCTTCATGAAGTTGTCACGCCAACGACTACTTCTACTTCTATGACTAACGCGTTTAGCAATAAAGTAAAGTAGTTTACATGGCGTTCTTCAATGACACGCAGGTCATACAATAAATAAAGACAACTCCTATGGCTCCTGCCGGTTGTCATACTCATCGACATGCAAGTCGTGAATCCTATTACAAGAACATGATCAATCTCATACATCACATATCATTCATCACATTCTTCTTGGCCATATCACATCACATAGCATACCCTGCAAAAACAAGTTAGACGTCCTCTAATTGTTGTTGCATGTTTTACGTGGCTGCTATGGGTTTCTAGCAAGAACGTTTCTTACCTACGCAAGACCACAACGTGATATGCCAATTGCTATTTACCCTTCATAAGGACCCTTTTCATCGAATCCGTTCCGACTAAAGTGGGAGAGACTGGCACCCGCTAGCCACCTTATGCACCAAGTGCATGTCAATCGGTGGAACCTGTCTCACGTAAGAGTACGTGTAAGGTCGGTCCGGGCCGCTTCATCCCACAATACCGTCGAAACAAGATTGGACTAGTAACGGTAAGCATATTGAACAACATCAACGCCCACAACTACTTTGTGTTCTACTCGTGCAAAGAATCTACGCAATAGACCTAGCTCATGATGCCACTGTTGGGGAACGTAGCAGAAATTCAAAATTTTCCTACGTGTCACCAAGATCTATCTATGGAGAGACCAGCAACGAGTAGAAGGAGAGTGCATCTACATACCCTTGTAGATCGCTAAGCGGAAGCGTTCAAGTGAACGGGGTTGATGGAGTCGTACTCGTCGTGATTCAAATCACCGATGATCAAGTGCCGAACGCACGGCACCTCCGCGTTCAACACACGTACAGCCCGGTGACGTCTCCCACGCCTTGATCCAGCAAGGAGAGAGGGAGAGGTTGAGGAAGACTCCATCCAACAGCAGCACAACGGCGTGGTGGTGGTGGAGGAGCGTGGCAATCCTGCAGGGCTTCGCCAAGCACCGCGGGAGAGGAGGAGACTTGGGAGAGGGGAGGGCTGCGCCAGAACTTCGTGTATAGCTCCCATGCGCCTCCCCACTATATATAGGGGTGGAGGGGCTGGTTTCTTGCCCTCCAAGTCCATTGGGGCGTTGGCCAAGGTGGGAGGAAAGAAATCTCATTATTTCCTTCCCCACCGATTGTTATCCCCCCTTTTTAGGGATCTTGATCTTATCCCTTCGGGATATGATCTTATTCCTTCTAAGGGGGGATCTTGGTGCGCCTTGACCAGGGGTGTGGGGCCTTGCCCCCACTACCCACGTCCATGTGGGTCCCCCCATGCAGGTGGGCCCCACTCCGGAACCTTCTAGAACCTTCCCGGTACAATACCGAAAAATCCCGAACATTTTCCGGTGGCCAAAATAGGACTTCCCATATATAAATCTTTACCTCCGGACCATTCCGGAACTCCTCGTGACGTCCGGGATCTCATCCGGGACTCCGAACAACATTCGGTAACCACATACAAACTTCCTTTATAACCCTAGCGTCATCGAACCTTAAGTGTGTAGACCCTACGGGTTCGGGAGACATGTAGACATGACCGAGACGTTCTCCGGTCAATAACCAACAGCGGGATCTGGATACCCATGATGGCTCCCACATGTTCCACGATGATCTCATCGGATGAACCACGATGTCAAGGACTTAATCAATCCCGTATTCAATTCCCTTTGTCTATCGGTATGTTACTTGCCCGAGATTCGATCGTCGGTATCCAATACCTTGTTCAATCTCGTTACCGGCAAGTCACTTTACTCGTTCCGTAACACATCATCCCGTGATCAACTCCTTGGTCACATTGCGCATATGATGATGTCCTACCGAGTGGGCCCAGAGATACCTCTCCGTTTACACGGAGTGACAAATCCCAGTCTCGATCCGCATAAAACAATAGATACTTTCGGAGATACCTGTAGTGCACCTTTATAGTCACCCAGTTACGTTGTGACGTTTGATACACCCAAAGCACTCCTACGGTATCCAGGAGTTACACGCTCTCATGGTCGAAGGAAGAGATACTTGACATTGGCAAAGCTCTAGCAAATGAACTACACGATCTTTTGTGCTAGTCTTAGGATTGGGTCTTGTCCATCACATCATTCTCCTAATGATGTGATCCCGTTATCAATGACATCCAATGTCCATAGCCAGGAAACCATGACTATCTGTTGATCACAACGAGCTAGTCAACTAGAGGCTCACTAGGGACATATTGTGGTCTATGTATTCACACGTGTATTACGATTTCCGGATAATACAGTTATAGCATGAATAAAAGACAATTATCATGAACAAGGAAATATAATAATAATACTTTTATAATTGCCTCTAGGGCATATTTCCAACATACTGTATCTTAATTATCCGGGCGTCACAATTCTCCCCCTCTACAAGAAATCTCGTCCCGAGATTTAAGGGGTGGAGTAAGGGGGAAAGACTCAGAAAGGACGGAGCTCAACATAATATAGGTACCTAGGGGCTATCTCAGTGAACGTGGCATACAGGCATCTCTCAAGTTAAAATTCAAGAAGACATCGAGAGCAAGGTGCAATAAGAAGCTTCAACTGGGTAGGCAATCATTTGTTGCCTGAAACAGAGGGTGAAAGGGGTTCAGAGCAATGGGATTAAGTATTGCGTCTGATACTAGAATAGATCATCTCTCGGAAGGTGGCTCGTGATTTTCATTCGAAGACAAATGTGAGGAATAACTTTAGAAATAGGGGTGTACAGGAGAATCCGGTTTCGATCTTGTGGAACTATGGGTTAAGGGCCCACCATGTGGGTTAAAAGCAGGAAGGGTGCTAACATTTTGCACAGTCATGATAGCAAGGTAAGTCATAGGATAGCCTATCACTTATGTTGGCAACAACATTGGTACCAAGGGCGAGGGACGAAGAGAAACATTTTCCTGCTCGTTGAAACGAGGCGGACCAATAGGCAAAGTTCTCATCCATCAGTGGTTACTGAAATGTCACCCACGATAGTAAAGGGTCTTACTGACAGAGTTGTACACCGGGGCGTTTACATAAGTGATACGTCTCCATCGTATCTATAATTTTTTATTGTTCCATGCCAATATTATTCAACTTTCATATACTTTTGGCAACTTTTTATACTATTTTTGGACTAACATATTGATCTAGTGCCCAGTGTCAGTTCCTGTTTGTTGCATGTTTTATGTTTCGCAGAAACCCCATATAAAAAGAAGTCCAAACGGGATAAAAACGGACGGAGAACATTTTTGGAATATTTATGATTTTTGGGAAGAAGAGTCAATGCGAGATGATGCCCGAGGGGGCCACGAGGCAGGGGGCGCGCCCCATGGGGGTGGGCGCGCCCCTGACCCTCGTGGGCACCCCGTAAGGTGGTTGATGCTTTTATTTTGCCGCAAGAAAGCTAATTTTCGAATAAAAATCTTGGCGAAGATTTCAATCCAATTGGAGTTATGGATCTCTGGATATATAACAAACAGTGAAAGGGCAGAATTTGGTAACGCAGAAACAGAGAGAGACAGACAGATAGATCCAATCTCAAAGGGGCTCTCGCCCCTCCCATGCCATGGAGACCATGGACCAGAGGGGAAACCCTTCTCCCATCTAGGGAGAAGGTCAAGGAGGAAGAAGAAGAAGGGGGGCTCTCCCCCCTCACTTCCGGTGGCGCCGGAACGCCGCAGGGGGCCATCATCGTCACCGCGATCTACACCAACACCGTCGTCATCTTCACCACCATCTCCATCACCTTCCCCCATCTATATTCAGCGGTCCACTCTCCCGCAACCCTCTGTACCCTCTACTTGACCATGGTGCTTTATGCTTCATATTATTATCCAATGATATGTTGCCATCCTATGATGTCTAAGTAGATTTTCGTTGTCCTATCGGTAATTGGTGAATTGCTATGATTGGTTTAGTTTGCTTGTGGTTATGTTGATGTCCTATGTTCTCTCCGTGTCACGCAAGTATGAGGGATTCCCGCTGTAGGGTTTGCAATATGTTTATGGTTTGCTTATTATCTGCGTTGCGTGAGTGACTGAAACACAAACACAGATAAGTGGGTCATGGCGTATGGGAATAAAGAGGAATTGATACTTTAATGCTATGGTTGGGTTTTACCTTAATGATCTTTAGTAGTTGCGGATGCTTGCTAGAGTTCCAATCATAAGTGCATATGATCCAAGAAGAGAAAGTATGTTAGCTTATGCCTCTCCCACATAAAACTTGCTATCGGTCTAGTAAAGTAGTCAATTGCTTAGGGACAATTTCACAACTCCTACCTCCACTTTTCTACACTCGCTATATTTACTTTATTGCTTCTTTATCTAAACAGCCCCTACTTTTTATTTACGTGCCTTTTATTATCTTGCAACTCTATCCAACAACATCTACACAATCCTTCTAGTTTCATACTTGTTTTAGGTAAAGCGAACATTAAGCGTGTGTAGAGTTGTATCGGCAGTCGATAGAACTTGAGGGAATATTTGTTCTACCTTTAGCTCCTTGTCGGGTTCAACACTCTTACTTATCAAAAGAGGCTACAATTGATCCCCTATACTTGTGGGTTATCAAGACCTTTTTCTGGCGCCGTTGCTGTGGAGTCATAGCGTGGGGTGAATATTCTCGTGTGTGTGATACATTTCCAACGTATCCATAATTTTTGATTGTTCCATGCTATTATATTACCTGTTTTGGATGTTTATGGGCTTTACTTTACACTTTTATACCATTTTTGGGACTAACCTACTAATCGGAGGCCCAGTCTGTATTGCTGTTTTTTTTTGCCTATTTCAGTGTCTCGAAGAAAAGGAATATCAAACGGAGTCCAAACGGATTGAAACCTTCGGGAGCGTAATTTTTGGAACGAACGTGATCCAGAGGACTTGGAGTGCAAGTCAAGAAGCTCCCGAGGCGGCCAAGAGGGTGGAGGGCGCGACCCCCCTACTTGGCGCACCCCCTGTCTCGTGGGCCCCTCGGGCGTCCACCGATGTACTTCTTCCTCCTATATATACCCACATACCCCAAAACCATCAGGGGCGACCACGAAAAGCTATTTCCACCACCGTAACCTTCTGTATCCGTGAGATCCCATCTTGGAGCCGGCGCCGGTGCTCTGCCGGAGGGGGAATCCACCATGGAGGGCCTCTACATCAACACCAAGGCCTCTCCGATGAGTTGTGAGTAGTTTACCACAGACCTTTGCGTCCATAGTTATTAGCTAGATGGCTCCTTCTCTCTCTTTGAATCTCAATGCAAAGTTTTCCTTCCTCTTCTTGGAGATCTATTCAATGTAACTCTTTTTCGGTGTGTTTGTCGAGATCCGATGAATTGTGGGTTTATGATCAAGTTTATCTATGAGAAATATTTGAATCTCCTCTGAATTCTTTTATGTATGATTAAGTTATCACTGCAAGTCTCTTCGAATTTTCAGTTTGGTTTGGCCTACCAGATTGATCTTTCTTGCAATGGGAGAAGTACATAGCTTTGGGTTCAATCTTGCGGTGTCCTTTCCCAGTGACAGCAGGGGCAGCAAGGCACATATTGTATTGTTGACATTGAGGATAAAAAGATGGGGTTTATATCATATTGCATGAGTTTATCCCTCTACATCATGTCATCTTTCTTAATGCATTACTGTGTCCTTATGAACTTAATACTCTAGATGCATGCTGGATAGCGGTCGATGTGTGGAGTAATAGTAGTAGATGCAGGCAGGAGTCGGTCTACTTGTCACGGACGTGATGCCTATATACATGATCATGCCTAGATAATCTCATAATTATTCGCTTTTCTATCAATTGCTCGACAGTAATTTTTTCACCCACCATAATATTTATGCTATCTCAAGAGAAGCCACTAGTGAAACCTATGGCCCTCGGGTCTATCTTTTATCATATAGGCTTTCAATCTACTTTTATTTGCATCTTTACTTTTCCAATGTATATCATAAAATACCAAAAATATATTTATCTTATCATATTATCTCTATCAGATCTCACTTTCACAAGTGGCCGTGAAGGGATTGACAACCCCTTTATTGCGTTGGTTGCGAGTTCTTTGTTTGTTTGTGTAGGTGTGTGGGACTTGTGAGGAGCCTCCTACTAGATTGATACCTTGGTTCTCAAAAACTGAGGGAAATACTTACGCTAGTGTGCTGAATCACCATTTCCTCTTCAAGGAAAACCAACACAAGCTCAAGACGTAGCAAGAAGGATTTCTAGCGCCGTTGACGGGGAGGTCTTCGCTCAAGTCAAGACATACCAAGTACCCATCACAAACTCATCTCCCTCGCACTTACATTATTTGCCATTTGCCTCTCGTTTTCCTCTCCCCCACTTCACCCTTGTCGTTTTATTCACCCTTCTTATGTTCGTCTTTTTGTTTGCTTGTTCGGTTGGAATAGTTGTTTATTTATTGCTAAACAGAGAAGCTAAGATATGTGGATCCTCATCCGCTTGCCAATCTTTTTAAGAGATCCAATTATGATGAACCAATTGCTAGGGAGTTTTGTGCACTAGATTATCTTTATGTAGCTTTGCTTGAAATTCGTGAATCTAAAAATTATGATGAAGAAATTTATGAAGAGATTCACGGTAACTCTTTGAATAAAAAGCAGGATTGCAATGATTTTTCTATAAATTCTCTTGATGTCAATTTTGCTAACAATATGCAAAACCCTAAGCTTGGGGATGCTAGTTTTGCTATGCCTATTACTTGTTGCAATGATCATGATTGGGGTGATTCTTCTTATCTTGAAAATTTATTTAAGCCCCATGATGAATATGAGATTGATAATAGTGTTTGCAATAATATTGAAAGTGGGTTTGGAAGAGTGTCAACTTTAGATCCCACATATTTGGAGTATGTTCAATCTTATAATATTTTTGATAAAAGTGGTTTTGGAGAGGTCATGACTTTAGTTAATGTTAATCCCACTATTTTGGAAGAGTGTCAACTTTGCATGCATGTGGATCGTGTTGAAAATATTTTATGTGATTGTTTGTTGAATTTACTTATGATCCCACATGTAATTATTATGAGAGAGGGAAATATGGTTGTAGAAATTTTCATGTTACAAAATTACCTCTCGTTATGTTGAGACTGCTATTGTTTCTTTCCACTTACTTGCATATGCTAGTTTTTGCTTGCCTTGCAAATTTGTTTGCTTATAATATGCCTATGCATAGGAAGTATGTTAGACTTAGATGTGTTTTGTCACGTGTTTCATGATGCTCTCTTTGCGCTTCAATTCTTGTCTTTCATGTGAGCATCATTAAAATTATCAATGCCTAGCTAGGGGCGTTAAACAATAGCGCTAGTTGGGAGGCAACCCAATTTTACTTGTGTTTTTTGTTTTTGTTTCTATTTAGTAATAAATTTTGCATCTACTTTCTGTTTCGATGTGTTTTCATGTTTTATTTAGTGTTTGTGCCAAGTAGAACCTATAGGATAACCTATGGTGATAGTTGATTTGATTCTGCTGAAAAACAGAAACTTTGCGCTCACGAGAAAAAAATCAATAAATCACAGAAACGTGCTTTTGCGTTGATTCGTTTTGCTGTAGATCAATAGACAAATTACCTAAGAGGTCCTATTTTGGTAGGATTTGTGGAGTTCCATAAGTATTCGAAAGTTACAGATTTCTACAGACTGTTATGTTTTTGACAGATTCTGCCTTTCGTGTGTTGTTTGCTTATTTTGATGCATCTATGGCTAGTATGTAAGGGTATGAACCATAAAGAACTTGGAATACAGTAGGTTTAACACCAATATAAATAAAGAATTATTTCATTACAGTACCTTATGTGGTGGTTTTTGTTTCTTTCACTAACGGAGCTTATGAGATTTCCTGTTGATCTTTGTGTTGTGAAGTTTTCAAGTTTTGGGTAAAGATTTGATGGACTGTGGAATAAGGAGTGGCAAGAGCCTAATCTTGGGGATGCCCATGGCACCCCAAGATATTCAAGAATATCCAAAAGCCTAAGCTTGGGGATGCCCCGGGAAGGCATCCCCTCTTTCGTCTTCGTTCATTGGTAACTTTACTTGGAGCTATATTTTTATTCGCCACATGATATGTGTTTTGGTTGGAGCGTCTTGTATGATATTAGTCTTTAATTTTTAGTTTACCACAATCATCCTTGCTGTACACACCTTTTGTGAGAATCCCACTTGATTGGAATTTATTAGAATACTCTATGTGCTTCACTTATATCTTTTGAGCTAGATAATTTTTGCTCTAGTGCTTCACTTATATTTTTTAGAGCACGGCGGTGGTTTAATTTTGAAGAAATTGTTGATCTCTCATGCTTCACTTATATTATTTTGAGAGTCTCTTAGAACAGCATGGTATTTGCTATGGTTATAAAATTGGTCCTAGAATGGTAGGCATCCAAGTTGGGTATAATAAAAACTATCATAGGAAGTGAATTGGATGCTATGATCAATTTGATACTTGATAATTGTTTTGAGATATGGACATAGTGATGTTAGAGTCATGCTATTTGGGTGATTATGAATTTAAAGAATGCTTGTGTTGAAGTTATCAAGTCCCGTAGCATGCATGTATGGTTAAATTTGTGTAACAAATTTGAAACATGAGATGTTCTTAGATTGTGCGTCCTTATGAGTGGCGGTCGGGGACGAGCGATGGTCTTTTCCTACCAATCTATCCCTCTAGGAGCATGCGCGTAGTGCTTGGTTTTTGATGAGTTGTAGATTTTTGTAATAAGTATATGAGTTCTTTTGACTAATGTTGAGTCCATGGATTATACGCACTTTTACCTTTCCATCATTGCTAGCCTCTTCGCTACCGTGCATTGCCCTTTCTCACCTTGAGAGTTGGTGCAAACTTCGCCGGTGCATCCAAACCCCGTGATACGATACGCTCTATCACACAAAAACCTCCTTATATCTTCCTCAAAACAGCCACCATACCTACCTATTTATGGCATTTCCATAGCCATTCCGAGATATATTGCCATGCAACTTTCCACTGTTCCGTTTATCAACATGACATACATTACTATTGTCATATTGCCTTGCATGATCATGTAGTTGACATCGTATTTGTGGCAAAGCCACCATGTATAAATTTTCATACATGTCACTATTGATTCATTTCCCATCCCGGTACATCGCCGGAGGCATTCATATAGAGTCATATTTTGTTCCAGTTTCGAGTTGTAATTAATGAGTTGTAAATATATAGAAGTGTGATGATCATCATTATTAGAGCATTGTCCCTAAAAAAAGAAAGGCCAAAGAAAAAAAAGGGAAAAAAGAAAAAAAATAAAGGCCAAAAAGAAAAAAAGAAAGGCCCATAAAAAAGAAAAGAAAAAAAGGGGCAATGTTACTATCTCTTTTTCACACTTGTGCTTCAAAGTAGAACCATGTTCTTCATATAGCGAGTCTCATATGTTGTCACTTTCATATACTAGTGGGAATGTTTCATTATATAACTTGGCTTGTATATTCCTACGATGGGCTTCCTCAAATGGCCTAGGTCTTCGTGAGCAAGCAAGTTGGGTGCACACCCACTAGTTTCTTTTGTTGAGCTTTCATACATTTATAGCTCTAGTGCATCCGTTGCATGGCAATCCCTACTCCTCATGTTGACATCAGTTGATGGGCATCCCCATAGCATGTTGATTATCCTTGTCAATGTGAGACTTTCTCCTTTTTTGTCTTCTCCACACAATCCCCATCATTATATTCTATTCCACCCATAGTGTTATATTCATGGCTCACGCTCATGTATTGCATGAAAGTTGAAAAACTTTGAGATTATTTAAGTATGAAACAATTGCTTGGCTTGTCATCGGGGGTGTATAAGATGGGAGCATTCTTGCATGACGAAAATGAAGCATAGCCTAACTATATGATTTTGTAGGGATGAACTTTCTTTAGCCATGTTATTTTGAGAAGACATGATTGCTTTGATTAGTATGCTTGGAGTATTACTATTTCTTATGTAAATATGAACTTTTATTTTGAATCATTTGGATCTGAAATTCATGCCACAATAAAGAAAATTACATTGAAAATTATGCTAGGTAGCATTCCACATCAAAAAATCTATTTTTATCATTTACCTACTCGAGGACGAGCAGGAATTAAGCTTGGGGATGCTTGATACGTCTCCAACGTATCTATAATTTTTGATTGTTCCATGCTATTATATTACCTGTTTTGGATGTTTATGGGCTTTACTTTACACTTTTATATCATTTTTGGGACAAACCTACTAACCGGAGGCCCAGCCCATATTGTTTTTTTTTGCCTATTTCAGTGTTTCGAAGAAAAGGAACAAACGGAGTCCAAATGGAATGAAACCTTCGGGAGCGATCTTTTCGGAACAAACGCAATCCAGGAGACTTGGAGTGGACGTCAAGAAGCAGCCAAGGCGGCCACAAGGGTGGAGGGCGCCCCCCTACTAGGCGCGCCCCCTATCTCGTGGGCCCCTCGAGCGTCCACCGACGTACTTCTTCCTCCTATATACACCCACGTACCCGAAAACCATAAGGGGCGACCATGAAAAGCTATTTCCACCACCGTAACCTTCTGTATCCGCAAGATCCCATCTTGGAGCCGTCACCGGCGCTTCGCCGGAGGGGGGATCCACCATGGAGGGCCTCTACATCAACACCAAGGACTCTCCGATGAGTTGTGACTAGTTTACCACAGACCTTCAGGTCCATAGTTATTAGCTAGATGACTTCATCTCTCTCCTTGAATCTCAATACAAAGTTCTCCTTCCTCTTTTTGGAGATCTATTCGATGTAACTCTTTTTGCAGTGTGTTTGTTGAGATCCGATGAATTGTGGGTTTATGATCAAGTTTATCTATGAGAAATATTTGAATCTTCTCTGAATTCTTTTATGTATGATTAAGTTATCTTAGCAAGTCTCTTCGAATTTTCAGTTTGGTTTGGCCTACTAGATTGATCTTTCTTGCAATGGGAGAAGTGCTTAGCTTTGGGTTCAATCTTGCAGTGTCCTTTCCTAGTGACAGCAGGGGCAGCAAGGCACGTATTGTATTGTTGCCATCGAGGATAAAAAGATAGGGTTTATATCATATTGCATGAGTTTATCCCTCTACATCATGTCATCTTTCTTAATGCGTTACTCTGTTCTTATGAACTTAATACTCTAGATGCATGCTGGATAACGATCGATGTGTGGAGTAATAGTAGTAGATGCAGGCAGGAGTCGGTCTACTTTTCACGGACGTGATGCCTATATACATGATCATGCCTAGATAATCTCATAGTTATTTGCTTTTCTATCAATTGCTCGACAGTAATTTGTTCACCCACCGTAATATTTATGCTATCTTGAGAGAAACCACTAGTGAAACCTATGGCCCCTGGGTCTATCTTTTATCATATAAGCTTTCAGTCTCCTTTTATTTGCATCTTTACTTTTCCAATCTATATCATAATATACCAAAAATATATTTATCTTATCATATTATCTCTATCAGATCTCACTTTCGCAAGTGGCCGTGAAGGGATTGACAACCCCTTTATTGCATTGGTTGTGAGTTCTTTGTTTGTTTGTGTAGGTGCGTGGGACTTGTGAGGAGCCTCCTACTGGATTGATACCTTGGTTCTCAAAAACTGAGGGAAATACTTACGCTATTGCGCTGCATCACCCTTTCCTCTTCAAGGAAAACCAACACAAGCTCAAGACGTAGCAGTGTGCTTGTTTACTTTATCACTAAGTAATTTTTATTTGCTGTTCTTAGTTGTTTTCTATCTTTAATTATTGGTAGGAAATGCAAAATACCAAAAAAATTAGTTGTACCTACTACACCAATGGTTGAAGAACCACTCAAAATCTATCACACTTCTGAAGCTTTTTACTTGGATCATCTTCGATCCCTATGTGCTGGTGCTGAAACCCCAACTAGCTTAGTTGAGGGAAAATCTTTAGATGAGCATGCTTGTTATGTGCGACACCGCATATCTGAAAAAGGGAAACTTTTACTGGATAAAATTCATCGTTTGCAATGCTATGCTTGGAATTTATGTGAAATATATGATTTTACTTGTTGTTCTGAAAACCCTAAGAAACACCTTCCCTATCAATGTGAGTTTAGTGATAATGGAATCGTATCTTCGTATGCTAAGGGTGTTTATAATTACTATGATGTTCAACAAATTGAAGAATTTGGTGCTTTTAAGGGTTCTTATGAAGTTGCTTGTTTGATTGAAAAGTATGATGCTACTCTTTACGAATCTGAAAATTTTGCCATACTTAAATATTGTTATGATAATTATGCTTCTAGTGCCTATGTTAAACCATATATTGAGGACTCCTCCGCTGTCAAAGAAGAGAATAATATTTTGTAGGAGTCTATGGAAGAAGAAATTGATGAAACTGTGAGCTCATTGGATGAAAAAGATGATAAGGAGAGCGAAGAACAAAAAGAGGAAGAGCGGATTAGCTACCCATGCCCACCTTCTAATGAGAGTAACTATTCAACTCATACATTGTTTAATTTCCCTTCATGCTTACCGAAGGATGAATGTTACAATGATTGTTGTGATCCCGTTGATTCTTTTGAAATATCCCTTTTTGATGATGCTTGCTATGCTTGTGGCCAAGATGCCAATATGAATTATGATTATGGAGATGAACTTGCTATAGTTCCTTATGTTAAACATGAAATTGTTGCTATTGCACCCATGCATGATAGTCCTATTATCTTTTTGAATTCTCCCGACTATACTATATCGGAGAAGTTTGCCCTTATTAAGGATTATATTGATGGGTTGCGTTTTACTACTACACATGATGATTTTGATAGATATAATACGCATGTGCTTGCTGCTCCTACTTGAAATTATTATGAGAGAGGAACTATATCTCCACCTCTATATGTTTCCCATATGATGAAATTGCAAGAAACTGCTTATACTATGCATTGGCCTTTACAATGTGTGCATGGATTGTTCTTTTATGACATGCCGATGCATAGGAAGAGAGTTACACTTTGTTATTGCTTGATATATGTTACTTTGTGTTCACTACTAAATCACAAATCATTGTTAATTAAAATTGTCATTAATATACCTTGGGATCCGGGTGGACCTATTACTTGAGCACTATATGCCTAGCTTAATGGCTTTAAAGAAAGCGCTGCCAGGGAGACAAGCCGGAAGTTTTAGAGAGTCATTTATTTCTGTTGAGTCCTTTCATAAATTTTAAAAACAAAAAATAAATAAAGAGGGGAACCCAAAACTTTTCAAAAAGGAAAGTGAAAGTGAGAAAGACAAGCATTGTTGAAGTGGGGGAGCTCCTTGAACTTTGTTCATGCTCACGGAAACTTTGTGAATCTTAATTACAGAAACTTTTCATCAAAAATAATTATCCCCTTGTACACTTCCACTGTATTATAAAAATAATGTGCCAATGTTTGCCTTTAGGATGTTTACAATGCTTGTTGGGTTGTGCGGTGCAGGACAGAAACTTTGGCTGTAGTGCACGATTTTACATTTTTTACTGGAATGTCAAACAGTTCTGATTCATTTTACACTGTCTTTCCATACAAATTGTTTATTTTTCCTAATTCTGGCAGAAGTTTTGGGATAGCAGAAGTATGATGAATGTTCAGATTGCTACAGACTGTCCTGTTTAAGACATATTCTGTTTTTGATGCATAGTTTGCTTGTTTTGATGAAACTATCAATTTCTATCAGTGGATTAAGCCATGGAGAAGTTATATTACAGTAGCTACAATGCAAAAACAAAATATGAATTTGTTTGCAACAGTACTTAGAGTAGTGATTTGCTTTATTATACTAACAGATCTTATCGAGTTTTCTGTTGAAGTTTTGTGTGGATGAAGTGTTCGAAGATCGAGGAGGTCTCGATATGAGGAAAAGGAGGAGAGGCAAGAGCTCAAGCTTGGGAATTCCCAAGGCACCCCAAGTAAATATTCAAGGAGACTCAAGCGTCTAAGCTTGGGGATGCCCCGAAAGGCATCCCCTCTTTCTTCAACAAGTATCGGTATGTTTTCGGATTCGTTTCATTCATGTGATATGTGCAAATCTTGGAGCGTCTTTTGCATTTAGTTTTCACTTTTCTTTTATGCACCATGCTGGTATGAGATAGTCCTTGGTTGATTTATAGAATGCTCATTGCACTTCACTTATATCTTTTGAGTATGGCTTTATAGAATGCTTCATGTGCTTCACTTATATCTTTTGAAGTTTGGATTGCATGTTTCTCTTCACACAGAAAACGGCCATTTGTAGAATGCTCTTTTGCTTCACTTATATTTGTTAGAGCATGGGCATATATTTTGTAGAAATAATTAAACTATCTTGCTTCACTTATATTTATTTAGAGAGATGACAGGAATTGGTCATTCACATGGTTAGCCATAAAATCCTACATAAAACTTGTAGATCACTGAATATGATATGTTTGATTCCTTGCAATAGTTTTGCAATATAGAAATGATAATATGTGGGAGGTTCTAGTAAATGGTTGTGTTTAGTAAGGATATTGGTGTTAAGGTTTGTGATTCCCGAAGCATGCATGTATGGTCTCCTAACTATGTAACCAAATTGGCGCACATTGTATTTTGATTGTTTATCTTTGCGTGAAGGTCGAGGGCGCGCGATGGTTAACTCTACCAACCTCCCCCCTAGGAGCATGCGTAGTAGTACTTTGCTTCGAGGTCTAATAAACTTTTGCAATAAGTATATGAGTTCTTTATGACTAATGTGAGTCCATGGATTATACTCACTCTCACCCTTCCATCATTGCTAGCCTCTTCGGTACTGTGCATTGCCCTTTCTCACCTCGAGAGTTGGTGCAAACTTCGTCGGTGCAACCAAACCCCGTGATATGCTCTATCACACATGAGCCTCCTTATATCTTCCTCAAAACAGCCACCATACCTACCTATCATGGCATTTCCATAGCCATTCCGAGATATATTGCCACGCGACTTTCATCATCATCATATACATGACTTGAGCATTCATTGTCATATTGCTTTGCATGATCGTAAGATAGCTAGCATGATGTTTTCATGGCTTGTCTGTTTTTTGTCATTGCTACGCTAGATCATTGCACATCCCGATACACCGCCAGAGGCATTCACATAGAGTCATATTTTTGTTCTAGATATCGAGTTGTAATATTGAGTTGTAAGTAAATAAAAGTGTGATGATCATCATTATTAGAGCATTGCCCCAGTGAGGAAAGGATGATGGAGACTATGATTCCCCCACAAGTTGGGATGAGACTCCGGACTTTATGAAAAAATAAAAGAGGCCAAAGAAGCCCAAATAAAAAAGAGGCCAAATAAGCCCAAAAAAAAGAGAAAAAAATGAGAGAAAAAGAGAGAAGGGGCAATGTTACTATCCTTTTACCACACTTGTGCTTCAGAGTAGCACCATGTTCTTCATATAGACAGTCTCTTGAGTTATCACTTTCATATACTAGTGGGAATTTCATTATAGAAATTGGCTTGTATATTTCGATGATGGGCTTCCTCAAATGCCCGAGGTCTTCATGAGCAAGCAAGTTGGATGCACACCCACTTAGTTTCCAGTTTGAGCTTTCATACACTTATAGCTCTAGTGCATCCGTTGCATGGCAATCCCTACGCCTCGCATTGACATCAATTGATGGGCATCTCCATAGCCCGTTGATTAGCCGCGTCGATGTGAGACTTTCTCCCTTTTTGTCTTCTCCACACAACCTCCACCATCATACTCTATTCCACCTATAGTGCTATATCCATGGCTTGCGCTCATGTATTGCATGAAGGTTGAAAAAGCTGAAGCGCGTTAAAAAGTATGAACCAATTGCTTGGCGGACACCGGGATAGGCATGAGGGGTACCTTGTGTTCAGAAAAGGGAACATAAAATACTATATGATTTTGTAGGAATAACATTCTGTAAGCATTGATATTTTGAAAGGCATGATTGTTTGTTGGGATGCCTGACTATTATTGTTTTTATGTCAAATGATAGACTATTGCTTTGAATCACTCGTGTCTTAATATTCATGCCATGATTAGATTACATGATCAAGATTATGCTAGGTAGCATTCCACATCAAAAATTATCCTTTTTATCATTTAACTACTCGAGGACGAGCAGGAATGAAGCTTGGGGATGCTCATACATCTCCGTCGTATCTATAATTTTTGATTGTTCCATGCCAATATTCTGCAACTCTTACATACTTTTTGTTTGTTGCATGTTTTATGTTTCGCAGAAACCCCATACCAAACGAAGTCCAAACGGGATAAAAATGGATGGAGAATAGTTTTGGAATATTTATGATTTTTGGGAAGAAGAATCAATGCGAGACGGTGCCCGAGGGGGGCCATGAGGCAGGGAGCCCGCCCCATGGGGGTGGGCGCGTCCCTGACCCTCGTGGGCACCCCGTAAGGCGGTTGATGCTTTTCTTTTGCCGCAAGAAAGCTAATTTTCGGAGAAAAATCTTGGCAAAGGTTTCAATCCAATCGGAGTTACGGATCTCCGGATATATAAGAAATGGTGAAAGGGCAGAATTTGGTAACGCAAAAACAAAGAGTGACAGAGAGACAGATCCAATCTCGAAGCGGCTCTCGCCCCTCCCACGCCATGGAGACCACGGACCAGAGGGGAAACCCTTCTCCCATCTAGGGAGAAGGTCAAGGAAGAAGAAGAAGAAGGGGGGCTCTCTCCCCTAGCTTCCGGTGGCGCCAGAACACCGTCGGGGGCCATCATCATCACCGCGATCTACACCAACACCATGGTCATCTTCACCACCATCTCTATCACCTTCCCCCATCTATATTCAGCAGTCCAGTCTCCCGCAACCTGCTGTACCCTCTACTTGAACATGGTGCTTTCTGCTTCATATTATTATCCAATGATGTCTGAGTAGACTTTCGTTGTCCTATCGGTAATTGGTGAATTGTTATGATTGGTTTAATTTGCTTGTGGTTATGTTGCTGTCTTATGGTGCTCTTCGTGTCACGCAAGCGTGAGGGATCCCCGCTGCAGGGTTTGCAAAATGTTTATGGTTTGCTTATTGTCTGCGTTGCGTGAGTGACTGAAACACAAACACGGATAAGTGGGTCATGGCGTATGGGAATAAAGAGGAATTGATACTTTAATGCTATGGTTGGGTTTTAACTTAATGATCTTTAGTAGTTGCGGATGCTTGCTAGAGTTCCAATCATAAGTGCATATGATCCAAGAAGAGAAAGTATGTTAGCTTATGCCTCTCCCACATAAAACTTGCTATCGGTCTAGTAAAGTAGTCAATTGCTTAGGGACAATTTCACAACTCCTACCACCACTTTTCTACACTCGCTATATTTACTTTATTGCTTCTTTATCTAAACAGCCCCTACTTTTTATTTACGTGCATTTTATTATCTTGCAATTCTATCCAACAACATCTACAAAATCCTTCTACTTTCATACTTGTTTAAGGTAAAGCGAGCGTTAAGCGTGCGTAGAGTTGTATCGGAGGTCGATAGAACTTGAGGGAATATTTGTTCTACCTTTAGCTCCTCGTTGGGTTTGACACTCTTACTTATCGAAAGAGGCTAGAATTGATCCCCTATACTTGTGGGTTATCAATAAGCAGGGAATTATCACTGCTCAGATATTTTAGGTTACAAGAAAGGTTAAATGAAACAATGGAAAGGAAAGTGTAGACTTGATTCAGTTGTCGGTGTTCTCGAGTGTCTAAAAACTCAGAATCCGTGGAAAATTTGAATCTGCGAGAATATTAGTTGACGAAAAACTCATAATAAGTTATTTAGTTCCGTGATATTCTCAAGATACCAGAGGGTAATACTCAAGGGTAGAGTAGAATCGAGGTCGGAAGGTGAAAAGATCTGCAGAAGGCAAGTGCTTTAACTTGTCCGAGAAATGGGATCAAAGAAGAAGATTATGGTTGGAACCACGGTTGCAAAGGACCAAACATAGATACAAGATGAACTTATCATGAGGAGATTATTATTATAACAAGAAGCTTCCATGATAGGATCTACATCGTGTCCATGGGCATGAACACATAGTTCGATGACTCCCACTTCATCAGTGCATAATCTTCCATTTACTTCTCGTCTTTGACGAAGTTGTAGAGTTGAAAATTTATTCAAAGAAACGCCAGTAGATATAACCCGCATAATGTTCGGGTTCACACAGATTAGGGAAGGCATAGGTTCAACCCACTAGGGCATCTTAGGAACATATACCGCAATCTTCAGGAGTAAACAACACAAGCTCGCAAGCAGAGCATGTTTGACGAAAAGAGAGGATACAATTTACCAAAGGCATTATGTATTCTTGGAAAGGCTCATAGCGTTATTGAATAAGGACACTGTTAGATAAAACCCAACAAAGGATCTGGTGGTCCACAAGGGATCTGATGTGAGCATCGATACTCAACCAGAAGAAGAAAGAATGCAAGGAAATCAGATTATAGAAAAAATGAGTAATTCAAAGCTCAAATGCAAAGGAATTATGATTTCTAAATCGGGGGATCAGAAGCAGAGGCTCTGATCAAAGACAGGTAAGTTTAATAGACATAGATCGACAATCAATCAAGGTTTGATTTGTCGAACACTAGCTCATGTCCAGGGTGACGTCTGAACCGAAGGGAAGAATTCCAATTGAGATGGATGATTGCAAGCATTCACAAACATATCGGATCAAATGTTGAAAATGACGACGACAAAGGAAACTATTGAATATTGCTAGACATATGGAAAGTATCCATAATGCAAGCAGACAAGTATTTGCAGAGCAATAGTTGGAGAGGGTTATCGGAAGATCAGATAGTATTTCCAAGTATCTTGTGAATCACTTGATCAACTAGGAATGAACAAATCCTTGATAAGGGTGAGGAATTATCCGTAGATGTATGCATGTGGAAAAGAATCGCCAGGCAGTGACACAAGGGATTCTTAAAAGTCGGAGAATAATTCAATGTATCTTGTAATAACAAGAGCAACTTGAAATGATTGTATGAACAACAAGTGTATGAAGTTAACGGTAAGGATATATCAGAGGTAGGGAATTGCAAAAGCGACAAGCACAAAAGTCTCGGGAAAATACTAAAGGATATCTTTGGAATCTTCTGGTGAAGCAAGCCATTATCTGGAATGAAGGGGGCTCTCCGGGAGAAAGTATTTACGAGAACCTAGAGTTAGAGTTAGCAAAACCATTTAACCCGAATAGAAGAGAGATCAGAATTTCAGAGTATAGATGAGGAGTAAAAGATCCTAATACCACCCAATGGCGACGTGGGCCCGTAAGCCACACAACCATGTTAGTAAAACAGTTTTTCAAAGACTAGACTCAACTTCGGCCAAGGAGTTGGAAAGGGGGTTCCTACAGGCAGTCGGCTCTGGTACCAACTTGTGATGCCCCCGATTCGATCGTATACTAATCATACACGCAAATGTGTACAATCAAGATCAGGGACTCACAGGAAGATATCACAACACACCTCTAGACGCAAATTAAAATAATACAAGCTTTATATTACAAGCCAGGGCCTCGAGGGCTCGAATACAAAAGCTCGATACATAAGAGTCAGCGGAAGCAACAATATCTAAGTACAGACATAAGTTAAACAAGGATGCCTTAAGAAGGTTAGCACAAAAGCAACAATATCGAAGAGGCAAGGCCTCCTGCCTGGGACCTCCTAACTACTCCTAGTCTTTGGCCACCTCGATATAGTAGCATCTGTCGGCGGTGGCATCTAGCTCCAGGGATCCACCTTCTGGTTGCAACAACTGGAAAGAAGAAAGAAGGCGGGAAAAGGGTAGCAAAGAAACCATGAGTACTCATCCAAAGTACTCGTAAGCATCAGATCTATAATAAGTATGCATTGGTATCAAATGGAAGGGTTGTATCTGTGGACTGAACTGTAGAATGCCAGAAGAGGGGGGAAAGCCTAGCCTATCGAGGACTAGCATCTTCAAGCAACTCCAAGCATCTTGCAGCATGTACAAGAGTAAAGAATAGCAGTTTATAATTAACAAGCATGTTGTAACATTAATGCACAGAGATTCTTCCTCGACTCCCTGTGAGGAAGCAATCCTAGAGCCACATATCCATCACATATCTCAAGTATCCATTTCTAGTTATAATTATCAGGATACAAGTCTGAATGCCCATTACCGTGGACACGGTACTCGAATAGATAACTTTCCTGGGGTGCACCGTGTTACCCAACACATTTGATTACTCTAGCCGGACACACTTTTCTATGTCAATGCCCGGCCTTGGAATATCAACACGTCGCAGCCCTACCTAGGCTCAGCAGAGAGGTCCCCGCCGGTCTACATCCTAAGCACTCCAGGGTCTTGGGCCAATCGTCGTTGCACTCCGGGTTGTTGCGAGCAGGGTGGATAGCAACACCTGTTGGGGAACGTAGCAGAAATTCAAAATTTTCTACGCATCACCAAGATCAATCTATGGAGTAATCTAGCAACGAGGGGAAGGAGAGTGCATCTACACACCCTTGTAGATCGCTAAGCGGAAGCGTTCAAGTGAATGGGGTTAAAGGAGTCGTACTCGTCGTGATCCAAATCACCGGAGATCCTAGTGCCGAACGGACGGCACCTCCGTGTTCAACACACATGCAGCCCGGTGACGTCTCCCATGCCTTGATCCAGCAAGGAGAGAGGGAGAGGTTGGGGAAGACTCCGTCCAGCAGCAGCACAACAGCGTGGTGGTGATGGAGGAGCATGGCACTCCAGCAGGGCTTCGCCAAGCACTACGAGAGACGAGGAGGGAGAGAGGTAGGGCTGCGCCAGGGAGAGGTTTAACTCGTGTGTTTGCAGCACCCAATACCTCAAGTATATATAGGGGAAGGGGAGGGGCTGCACCCCCATCTAGGGTTCCCTCCCTAGGGGTGGCGGCAGCCCCAAAACCAATCTAGGGTGCGGCTAAGGGGTGGAGAGGGGGAAATTTGCCCCCCAAGCAAGGTGGAGGCGCCCCCTCCCCAAACCCTAGGCGCCTTGGGCCGTGGTGGGGGGCGCACCAGCCCACCTGGGGATGGTCCCCTCCCATACTTGGCCCATGCAGCCCTCTGGGGCCGGTGGCCCCACCTGGTGGACCCCCGGGACCCTCCCGGTGGTCCCGGTACGTTACCCATAGCACCCGAAACTTTTCCGGTGACCAAAACAGGACTTCCCATATATAAATCTTTACCTTCGGACCATTCTGGAACTCCTCGTGACGTCCGGGATCTCATCTGGGACTCCGAAAAACATTCGGTAACCACGTATATCTATTCCCTATAACCCTAGCGTCATCGAACCTTAAGTGTGTAGACCCTACGGGTTCGGGAACCATGCAGACATGACCGAGACAACTCTCCGGCCAATAACCAACAGCAGGATCTGGATACCCATGTTGGCTCCCACATGTTCCATGATGATCTCATCGGATGAACCACGATGTCGAGGATTCAATCAATCCCGTATACAATCCCTTTGTCTAGCGGTATAGTACTTGCCCGAGATTTGATCGTCGGTATGCCGATACCTTGTTCAATCTCGTTACCGGCAAGTCTCTTTACTCGTTCCGTAACACATCATCCCGTGATCAACCCCTTGGTCACATTGTGCACATTATGATGATGTCCTACCGAGTGGGCCCAGAGATACCTCTCCGTCACACGGAGTGACAAATCCCAGTCTCGATTCGTGCCAACCCAACAGACACTTTCGGAGATACCCGTAGTGCATCTTTATAACCACCCAGTTACATTGTGATGTTTGGTACACCCAAAGCATTCCTACGGTATCCGGGAGTTGCACAATCTCATGGTCTAAGGAAATGATACTTGACATTAGAAAAGCTTTAGCATACGAACTACACGATCTTTGTGCTAGGCTTAGGATTGGGTCTTGTCCATCACATCATTCTCGTAATGATGTGATCCCGTTATCAATGACATCCAATGTCCATGGTCAGGAAACTGTAACCATCTATTGATCAACGAGCTAGTTAACTAGAGGCTTACTAGGGACATGGTGTTGTCTATGTACACACACATGTATCTGAGTTTCCTATCAATACAATTATAGCATGGATAATAAATGATTATCATGAACAAGGAAATATAATAATAATAACTAATTTATTATTGCCTCTAGGGCATATTTCCAACAGTCTCCCACTTGCACTAGAGTCAATAATCTAGTTCACATCGCCATGTGATTAACACTCACAGGTCACATCGCCATGTGACCAACATCCAAAGAGTTTACTAGTGTCACTAAACTAGTTCTCATCATCATGTGATTAAGACTCAATAGGTTCTGGGGTTTGATCATGTTTGCTTGTGAGAGAAGTTTTAGTCAACGGGTCTACAACCTTCAGATCCGTATGTACTTCGCAAATCTCTAGGTCATATTGTAAATGCTGCTTCCACGCTCCACTTCGAGCTATTATTAATGGTTGCTCCACTATACGTATCCGGTTTACTACTCAGAGTCATTCGGATAGGTGTTAAAGCTTGCATCGACATAACCCTTTACGCCGAACTCTTTATCACCTCCATAATCGAGAAACATGTCCTTATTTACTCCAAGGACAATTTTGACCGCTATCCAATGATCCATTCCGGGATCATTCTTGTACCCCTTGACTGACTCATGGCAAGGCACACTTCCGGTGTGGTACACAGCATAGCATACTATAGAGCCTACGTCTGAAGCATAGGGGACGACATTCGTCCTTTCTCTCTCTTTTGACGTGGTCGAGCTTTAACTTCATACCTTACAACTCAGGCAAGAACTCCTTCTTTGACTGATCCATCTTGAACACCTTCAAGATCATGTCAAGGTATGTGCTCACTTGAAAGTACCATTTAGCGGTTTTTGATCTATCCTCGTAGATCTTGATGCTCAATGTTCAAGCAGCTTAATCCAGGTTTTCTATTGAAAAACACCTTTCAAACAACCCTATATGCTTTCCAGAAATTCTACATCATTTCCGATCAACAATATGTCAACAACATATACTCATTAGAAATGCTATAGTGCTCCCACTCACTTCTTTGGAAATACAAGTTTCTCATAAACTTTGTATAAACCCAAAATCTTTGATCATCTCATCAAAGCGTACATTCCAACTCTGAGATGCTTACTCCAGTCCTTAGAAGGATTGCTGGAGCTTTGCATACTTGTTAGCATCTTTCAGGATTGATAAAACCTTCTGGTTGTATCACATACAACCTTTCCTCAAGAATAACGTCGAGGAAACAATGTTTTGACATCCTACCTGCAAGATTTCATAAATAATGCAGTAGTTGCTAATCCAATTCTAACAGACTCTTAGCATCGCTACGAGTGAGAAAGCCTCACCGTAGTCAACTCCTTGAAGTTGTCGGAAAACATCTTAACGACAAGTCGAGCTTTCTTAATGGTGATACTTACCATCATTGTCCATCTTCCTTTTAAAATCCATCTGTACCCAATAGCCTTACGACCATCAAGTAGTTCTTCCAAAGTCTACACTTTGTTTTCATACATGGATCCTCTCTCGGATTTTATGGCCTCGAGCCATTTGTCGGAATCCGGGCCCATCATCGCTTCTCCATAGCTCGTAGGTTCATTGTTGTCTAGCAACATGACCTTCAAGACATGATTACTGTACCATTCTGAAGTAGTACGCATCCTTGTCATCCTACGAGGTTCGACAATTACTTGATCCGAAGTTTCATGATCACTATCATCAACTTCCACTTCAATTGGTGTAGGTGCCACAGGAACAACTTCATGTGCCCTGCTACACACTGGTTGAAGTGATGGTGCAATAACCTTATCAAGTCTCCTCCATCCTCCGACTCAATTTTCAAGACAAACTTTTCCTCGAGAAAGGACCTGATACAAGAAACAATCCCTATTGCTTTCGGATATGAATTAGGAGGTATACCCAACTGTTTTGGGTGTCCTATGAAGATGCATTTTATCCGCTTTGGGTTCGAGCTTATCAACCTGAAACTTTTTCACATAAGCGTCACAGCCCCAAACTTTTAAGAAACGACAACTTAGGTTTCTCCAAACCATAGTTCAAACAGTGTCGTCTCAACGGAATTACGTGGTGCCCTATTAAAGTGAGTGTGGTTGTCTCTAATGCCTAACCCATGAATGATAGTGGTAATTCGATAAGAGACATCATGGTACGCACCATATCCAATAGGGTGCAACTATGATGTTTGGATACACCATCACTCTATGGTGTTCCAGGCGGTATTAATTGTGAAACAATTTCCACAATGTCTTAAATGCATGCCAAAGCTCGTAACTCAGACACTCATCTCTACGATCATATCATAGACATTTTATCCTCTTGTCACGATGACCTTCAATCTTCACTCTGAAATTACTTGAACCATTCAATAATTAAGACTTGTGTTTCATCAAGTAAATATACTCAGTATCTACTCAAATCATCCGTGAAGTAAGAACATAACGATATCCACTGCGTGCCTCAGCACTCATTGGACTGCACACATCAAAATGTATTACTTCCAACAAGTTGCTTTCTTGTTCCATTTTACTGAAAATGAGGCCTTCAGTCATCTTGCCCATGTGGTATGATTTGCATGTCTCAAGTGATTCAAAATCAAGTGAGTCCAAACGGTCCATTTGCATGGAGTTTCTTCATGCATATAAACCAATAGACATGGTTCGCATGGCTCAAACTTTTCAAAAATGAGTGAGTCCAAAGATCCATCAACATGGAGCTTCTTCATGCGTTTTATACCAATATGACTTACATGGTAGTGCCACAAGTAGGTGGTACTATCATTACTATCTTATATCTTTTGGCATGAACATGTGTATCACTATGATCGAGATTCAATAAACCATTCATTTTAGATGCAAGACCATTGAAGGTATTATTCAAATAAACAGAGTAACCATTATTCTCCTGAAATGAATAACCGTATTGCGATAGACATAATCCAATCATGTCTATGCTCAACGCAAACACCAAAATAACAATTATTTAGGTTCAACACCAATCTCGATGGTAGAGGGAGCGTGCGATGCTGATCACATCAACCTTGGAAACACTTCCAACACATATCGTCAGCTCACCTTTAGCTAGTCTCATGTCATTCCGTAGCTTTTATTTTGAGTTACTAACACTTAGCAACCGAACCGGTATCTAATACCCTGGTGCTACTAGGAGTACTAGCAAAGTACACATTAACATAATGTATATCCAATATACTTCTATCGACCTTGCCAGCCTTCTTATCTACCAAGTATCTAGGGTAATTCTGCTCCAGTGGTTGTTCCCCTTATCACAGAAGCACTTAGTCTCGGGTTTGGGTTCAACCTTGGGTTTCTTCACTAGAGCAGCAGCTTATTTGTCGTTTCATGAAGTATCCCTTCTTGCCCTTGCCCTTCTTGAAACTAGTGGTTTCACCAACCATCAACAATTGATGCTCCTTCTTGATTTCTACTTTCGCGGGGTCAAACATCGCGAATATCTCAAGGATCATCATTTATATCCCTGATTTGTTATAGTTCATCACGAAGCTCTAGCAGCTTGGTGGCATTGACTTTGGAGAAACATCAGTATCTCATCTGGAAGATCAACTCCCACTTGATTCAAGTGATTGTTATGCTCAGACAATCTAAGCACAAGCTCAACGATTGAGCTTTTCTCCCTTAGTTTGCAGGCTAAGAAAATTGTCGGAGGTCTTATACCTCTTGACGTGGGCACGAGCCTGAAATCCCAATTTCATCCCTCGAAACATCTCATATCTTCCGCGACGTTTCGAAAACATCTTTGGTGCCTCAACTCTAAACCATTTAATTGAACTATCACATAGTTATCAAAACATGTATGTTAGATGTTCGCAACATCCACAGACGACGTTCGGGGTTCAGCACACTGAGCGGTGCATTAAGGACATAATCTTTCTACGCAGCAATGAGGACAATCCTTAGTTCACGGACCCAGTCCGCATAATTAATACTATCAACTTTCAACTAAATTTTCTCTAGGAACATATCTAAAACAATAGAACTAAAGCGCGAGCTACGACATAATTTGCAAGAATCTTTTGACAATGTTTAGGATAATTAAGTTCATCTTATGAACTCCCACTTAGATAGACATCCCTCTCGTCATCTAAGTGATTACATGATCCGAGTCAACTAGGCCGTGTCCGATCATCACGTGAGACGGACTAGTCATCATCGGTGAACATCTTCATGTTGATCGTATCTACCATACGACTCATGCTCGAGCTTTCGGTCTCTTGTGTTCCGAGGCCATGTCTGTACATGCTAGGCTCGTCATGTCAACCTAAGTGTTTCGCGTGTGTAAATATGGCTTACACCCATTGTATGTGAATGTTAGAATCTATCACACCCGATCATCACGTGGTGCTTCGAAACAACGAACTTTCGCAATGGTGCACAGTTAGGGGGAACACTTTCTTGAAATTTTAATGAGGGGTCGTCTTATTTACTACCGTCGGTCTAAGCAAATAAGATGCATAAACATGATAAACATCACATGCAATCAAAAAAGTGACATGATATGGCCAATATCATTTTGCTCCTTTTGATCACCATCTTTGGGGCTCCATGATCATCATCGTCACCGGCATGACACCATTATCTCCATCATCATGATCTCCATCATCGTGTCTCCATGAAGTTGTCTCGCCAACTATTACTTCTACTACTATGGCTAACGGTTTAGCAATAAAGTAAAGTAATTACATGGCGTTGTTCAATGACACGCAGGTCATACAATAAATTAAGACAACTCCTATGGCTCCTGCCGGTTGTCATATTCATCGACATGCAAGTCGTGATTCCTATTACAAGAACATGATCAATCTCATACATCACATATCATTCATCACATTTTTTGGCCATATCACATCACATAGCATACCCTACAAAAACAAGTTAGACGTCCTCTAATTGTTGTTTGCATGTTTTACGTGGCTGCTATGGGTTTCTAGCAAGAATGTTTCTTACCTACGCAAAAACCACAACGTGATATGCCAATTGCTTTTTACCCTTCATAAGGACCCTTTTCATCGAATCCGATCCGACTAAAGTGGGAGAGACTGGCACCCGCTATCCACCTTATGCAACAAGTGCATGTCAGTTGGTGGAACCTGTCTCACGTAAGTGTACGTGTAAGGTCGGTCCGGGCCGCTTCATCCCACAATACCATCGAAACAAGATTGGACTAGTAACGGTAAGAATATTGAACAAAATCAACACCCACAACAACTTGTGTTCTACTTGTGCATAGAAACTACGCAATAGACCTAGCTCATGATGCCACTGTTGGGGAACGTAACAGAAATTTAAAATTTTCTACGCATCACCAAGATCAATCTATGGAGTAATATAGAAACAAGGGGAAGGAGAGTGCATCTACATACCCTTGTAGATCGCTAAGCGGAAGCGTTCAAGTGAACGGGGTTGAAGGAGTCGTACTCGTCGTGATCCAAATCACCGGAGATCCTAATGCCGAACGGACGGCACCTCCGTGTTCAACACACATGCAGCCCGGTGACGTCTCCCATGCCTTGATCCAGCAAGGAGAGAGGGAAAGGTTGGGGAAGACTCCGTCCAACAGCAGCACAACGGCGTGGTGGTGATGGAGGAGCATGGCACTCCAGCAGGGCTTCGCCAAGCACTGCGAGAGACGAGGAGGGAGAGAGGTAGGGCTACGCCAGGGAGAGGTTTAACTCGTGTGTTTGCAGCCCCCAATACCTCAAGTATATATAGGGGAAGGGGAGGGGCTGCGCCCCCATCTAGGGTTCCCTCCCTAGGGGTGGCGGCAGCCCCAAAACCCACCTAGGGTGCGGCCAAGGGGGGGAGAGGGGGAAACTTGCCCCCCAAGCAAGGTGGAGGCGCCCCTCCCCAAACCCTAGGCGCCTTGGGCCCTGGTGGGGGGGGGGGGGCGCACCAGCCCACCTGGGGCTGGTCCCCTCCCACACTTGGCCCATGCAGCCCTCTGGGGTCGGTGGCCCCACCTGGTGGACCCCCGGGACCCTCCCGGTGGTCCCGGTACGTTACCGATAACACCCGAAACTTTTCTGGTGACCAAAACAGGACTTCCCATATATAAATATTTACCTCCGGACCATTCCAGAACTCCTCGTGACGTCTGAGATCTCAGCCGGGACTCCGAACAACATTCGGTAACCACGTATATCTATTCCCTATAACCCTAGCATCATCGGACCTTAAGTATGTAGACCCTACGGGTTCGGGAACCACGCGGACATGACCGAGACAACTCTCCGACCAATAACCAACAGCGGGATCTGGATACCCATGTTGGCTCCCACATGTTCCACGATGATCTCATCGGATGAACCATGATGTCGAGGATTCAATCAATCCCGTATACAATTCCCTTTGTCTAGCGGTATAGTACTTGCCCGAGATTCGATCATCGGTATGCCGATACCTTGTTCAATCTCGTTACCGGCAAGTCTCTTTACTCGTTCTGTAACACATCATCCCGCGATCAACCCCTTGGTCACATTGTGCACATTATGATGATGTCCTACCGAGTGGGCCCAGAGATACCTCTCCGTCACATGGAGTGACAAATCCCAGTCTTGATTCGTGCCAACCCAACAGACACTTTCGGAGATACCCATAGTGCATATTTATAGCCACCCAGTTACGTTGTGATGTTTGGTACACCCAAAGCATTCCTACGGTATCCGGGAGTTTCACAATCTCATGGTCTAAGGAAATGATACTTGACATTAGAAAAGCTTTAGCATACGAACTACACGATCTTTGTGCTAGGCTTATGATTGGGTCTTGTCCATCACATCATTCTCCTAATGATGTGATCCCGTTATCAACGACATCCAATGTCCATGGTCAGGAAACCATAAGCATCTATTGATCAACGAGCTAGTCAACTAGAGGCTTACTAGGGACATGGTGTTGTCAATGAGCTACTCCGAACAACTCGCAGGTACCCCTCAGGGCCGACCCGACTTAAATAAAGGTCTCAAGTAAGGTCCAGGTAACCGTGTGTCCAAAACATCAAGGGGGAAAACCCGAGGAATCACCCTCAGTGGATTCCACTCGATGTAATCATCAAGGTGAATGTGGGAGGAATCACCCTCGAGGTCCACACTTCAGGTGTTGCATGACAAATTCGTATCGGAAATGGTGAAGGAGGAATCACCCTCGATGACCACGACCGAATAACTACACTACAGAGTTATCATCAGGAGTGCGTTATGAGGTATCACCCTCAGCACTCAATAGTATCTTTGCAGAGTCAAGCAACAAAGGGGGTAAAGTGATGTGAGGTGTCGTGCTCTGGTTGTTGATCACGTTGATCGAGTCGTCAATGATGAAGCAAGCTGATAACCCACAAGTGTAGGGGATCGCAACAGCTTTCGAGGGTGAAGTACAACCCAAATTTATTGATTCGACACAAGGGGAGCCAAAGAATATTCTTGAGTATTAGCAGTCGAGTTGTCAATTCAACCTCACCTGGATAACTTAGTATCTGCAGCAAAGTATTTAGTAGCAAGAGTGGTATGATAGTAATGGTAACAGTAGCAACAGAAAAGGTAAATCTTTTTGGGTTTTTGTAGTAGTTGTAACAGTAGCAACGGAAAAGTAAATAAGCAAAGAACAATATGTGAAAAGCTCGTAGGCAATGGATCAATGATGGATAACTATCCCGGATGCGATTCCTCATGCAATAGTTATAACATAGGGTGATATAGAACTAGCTCCAATTCATCAATGTAATGTAGGCATGTATTCAGTAAATAGTCACACGTGCTTATGGAAAAGAACTTGCATGACATCTTTTGTCCTACCCTCCCGTGGCAGCGGGGTCCTAGTGGAAACTAAGGGATATTAAGGCCTCCTTTTAATAGAGAACCGGACCAAAGCATTAACACATAGTGAATACATGAACTCCTCAAACTACGGTCATCACCGAGAAGTATCCCGATTATTGTCACTTCGGGGTTGTCGGATCATAACACATAATAGATGACTATAGACTTGCAAGATAGGATCAAGAACACACATATATTCATGAAAACATAATAGGTTCAGATCTGAAATCATGGCACCCGGGCCCTAGTGACAAGCATTAAGCATAGCAAAGTCATAGCAACATCAATCTCAGAACATAGTGGATACTAGGGATCAAACCCTAACAAAACTAACTTGATTACATGGTAAATCTCATCCAACCCATCACCGTCCAGCAAGCCTACGATGGAATTACTCACGCACGGCGGTGAGCATCATGAAATTGGTGATGGGGGATGGTTGATGGTAACGACGGCGATGAATCCCCCTCTCCGGAGCCCCGAACGGACTCCAGATCAGCCCTCCCGAGAGAGATTAGGGCTTGGCGGCGGCTCCGTGTCGTGAAACGCGATGAAACTTTCTCCTTGATTTTATTTCTCCCCGAGACGGTATATATGGAGTTGGAGTTGAGGTCGGAGGAGGTCCGGGGGGGCCACGAGATAGGAGGGCGCGCCCCTAGGGGTGCGCGCCCCTGTCTCGTGGACAGCCCGTGGGCGCCCTGACTTTGATTCTTTCGCCAAAAATTCTTATTAAATCTGAAAAGTGCCTCCGTGGATTTCCAGGACATTCCGAGAACTTTTCTTTTCTACACATAAAACAACATCATGGCAGTTATGCTGAAAACAACGTCAGTCTGGGTTAGTTTCATTCAAATCATGCAAGTTAGAGTCCAAAACAAGGGCAAAAGTGTTTGGAAAAGTAGATACGTTGGAGACGTATCAACTCCCCCAAGCTTAAACCTTTGCTTGTCCTCAAGCAATTCAGTTGACAAACTAAAAGTGATAAAGAAAACTTTTACAAACTCTGTTTGCTCTTGTTGTTGTAAACATGAAAAGCCAGCATTCAAGTTTCAGCAAATATTATGAACTAACCATACTCACAATAACACATAGGTCTCACAATTACTCATATCAATAGCATAATCAGCTAGCGAGTCATAATAATAAAACTCGAATGACAACACTTTCTCAAAATAATCATAACATGATATAACAAAATGGTATCTCGCTAGCCCTTTCTGAGACCGCAAAACATAAATGCAGAGCACCTTTAAAGATCAAGGACTGACTAAACATTGTAATTCATGGTAAAAGAGATCCAGTCAAGTCATACCCAATATAAACCAATAATAATGAATGCAAATGACAGTGTGCTCTCCAGCGGGTGCTTTTAATAAGAAGGATGATGACTCAACATAAAAGTAAATAGATAGGCCCTTCGCAGAGGGAAGCAGGGATTTGTAGAGGTGCCAGAGCTCGATTTTAAAATAGAGATTGGATAACATTTTGAGCGGCATACTTTCGCTGTCAATGCAACACCTATGAGATGGCTGTATCTTCCATACTACATGCATTATAGGCAGTTCCCAAACAGAATGGTAAAGGTTTATACTCCCCCAACCACCAACAAGCATCAATCCATGGCTTGCTCGAAACAACAAGTGCCTCCAACATACAACAGCCCTGGGGGAGTTTTGTTTAATTATTTTGATTTGCTTTGATCTTTTTGGATCATGGGACTGGGCATCCCGGTTACCGGCCCTTTCTCGTGAATGAGGAGCGGAGTCCACTCCTCTGAGAATAACACACCTAGCATGGAAGATATAGGCAGCCCTAGTTGTTACATGAGCTGCTCGAGCATACAAAACAGAATTTCATTTGAAGGTTTGGAGTTTGGCACATACAAATTTACTTGGAACGGCAAGTAGATACCGCATATAGGAAGGTATAGTGGACTCATATGGAACAACTTTGGGGTTTAAGGAGTTTGGATGCACAAGCGCTTAGTACAGGTGAAGGCTAGCAAAAGACTGGGAAGCGACCAACTGAGAGAGCGACAACAGTCGTAAGCATGCATTAAAATTAATTCACACCGAATACAAGCATGAGTAGGATATAATCCACCATGAACATAAATATCATGAAGGCTATGTTGATTTGATTCAACTACATGCGTGAACATGTGCCAAGTCGAGTCACTCAATTCATTCAAAGGAGGATACCATCCCATCATATCACATCATAATCATTCTAATAGCATGTTGGCACGCAAGGTAAACCATTATAACTCATAGCTAATCAAGCATGGCACAAGCAACTATAATCTCTAAATGTCATTGCAAATATGTTTACTTCATAATAGCTGACTCAGGAGCGATGAATCATCATATTTACAAAAACAAGAGAGGTCGAGTTCATACCAGCTTTTCTCATCCCAATAAGTCCATCATATATCATCATTATTGCCCTTCACTTGCACGACCGAACGAAGTGTGTAATAATAAGAGTGCACGTGCATTGGACTAAGCTGGAATCTGCAAGCATTCAACTCAAGAGAGAAGACAAGTAATATGGGCTCTAAATATAAATAATCAATCATGCATATGAGAGCCACTAAGCATTTTCAATATGGTCTTCTCGACCCCCAGAAGAAAGAAAAGAAAATAAAACTATTTACACGGGAAAGCTCCCAACAAGTAAAAGAAGAACGAGAAATCTTTTTGGGTTTTCATTTTAATTTCTACTACAAGCAAGGAAATTAAACTAACTAATTTTTTTGGTTTTTCTTAAGGTTTATCAAACACACAAGAAGAAAACTAGAAAAAGAAATTTAAACTAACATGGATAATACAATGAAAGAGTATGAGCACCGACGACTAGTGTGTGAACATGAATGTAAAGTCGGTGAGAAATACGTACTCCCCCAAGCTTAGGCTTTTGGCCTAAGTTGGTTTAATACCAAGGACCGCCTGGCTGATATCCATAAGTGAAACTGGGATTGTACTGAGATGCAGAGGCAACAGGCCTCCTGGGCAGCAGCGTGTTGGCGAGCTGCCTCCATTCCCCTCTCATATTTAGTGGCTTCTTCCCTGGTGATAACATATCCTCCTCTTGCCTGATAATCAAAAAGGTAGGGGGCAAGAAGAGTGACAGGGACGACGTTGCGTCTATCATAGATTAGTCGATAATGGAGGAATTGTTCATTCCTCTCAAGAAATTGATGATCAAACCTAGCTTCTTTATCTAAATAAGCAGGAGGTACAATCATATCCCCCTCTCTTGGAGCTATATTAAGAAAATTTGCCACACGGGTTGCATAAATTCCTCCGAAATTTCCCTTTTTACTATTATTATGCAACCTACGTGCAACTATTGCCCCCAAGTTATAACCTCTGTAACCAGACACAGCACTCTTGAGGACACAAAGATCAGGGGCACACAAGTGACTTACTTCATCCTTACCGTTAATGCATTTACCAATGAAGAGAGCAAAGTAATGTATAGCAGGAAAATAAATGCTCCCTATGGTAGCTTGTGTTACGTCCCTAGATTCTCCCACAGTAACACTAGCAAGAAAATTTCTAACTTCAGATTTGGGAGGATCATTAATATTACCCCACCGTGGGAGTTTGCAAGCAGTTGTAAAATCCTCTAAATCCATGGTATAAGATATATCATAAATATCAAACATAACACTAGGAGAATTACATGAAGAATATATTCGAACCTCCGCATAAAGGAATCAGTCAATTGATAATATTGAGGACACTTATCTTGTAAGAAGTCCTCCAGCTCAGCATTACGCACATACGCATCAAATTCCTCCTTGAAGCCTGCTTCGACCATAAAATCATTGGATGGCCACTCACAAGCCCGTACATATGCATCCCTCGACAATTCAATGTCTTGCTCACGTATAGCAATCCTTGTCCCTTTCTTTGCTGAGGAACCACCTTGGTACATTCTCCTAAGCATGTTTCTTTTTTTGAAAATTTCTAAAATTTTAGTAACTACAAAATAAAAGTGAATAAAACTAAACAGGATTGATAGCAACTACTCCTACAAGTGCCTAGAGCCTATATCATGCATTGGAATTCCTTGGGACCTCAAAAATTTAACATGCAAACTCAAGAATAGGGTCACCAAGACAGCAAGGATTTGCAATGAATAAAGCACTAGAACAAAAACTAATTGGACCAATGGAGGAGTCACATACCAAGCAACAATCTCCCAAAGTAGTTTTGTGAATGGAGCTTTGAGCTAAGAGATCGAAAATCGCAGCAAAATGAGCAAGAACTCGTGCTTGAGCTGGATGGGGATTTTTTTTGGTAGAAGATGAAGTGTGTGGGTGCTGGCATAAGTGGAGGGGAGCCACCAGGGGCCCACGAGACAGGGGGGCACGCCCTACAGGGGGGGCGCCCTCCTCTCTCGTGGCCTGGTGCTTGGCCCTCCTGCAGTGTTTTCAGTGCCTAAAATCCTCAAATATTCCAGAAAAAATCATACTAAATTTGCAGGGCATTTGGAGCACTTTTATTTTCGGACTATTTTTTTATTGCACGGATAAATCAGAAAACAGATAGATAATATTATTTTTGTTTTATTTATTCTAAATAACAGAAAGTAAAAGGAGGGTACAGAAGGTTGTGCCTTCTAGTTTCATCCATCTCGTGATCATCAAAATGAATCCACTAACAAGGTTGATCAAGTCTTGTTAACAAACTCATTCCGAATAACACGGAACTGGAGAAATTTCGAATAACACTAAGTTACCTCAACGGGGATATGAAAATCCCCAACAATAAGAATATCATACTTCTTCTTGACAGTAGGGAGAGGAAATTCAAAACCTCCAAAAATGATAGTTGGAACTTTTTCAATAGAATTGATGCTATGAACTTGAGATTGTTTCCTCGGAAAGTGTACCGTATGCTCATTACCATTAACATGAAAAGTGACATTGCCTTTGTTGCAATCAATAACAGCCCCTGCAGTATTAAGAAAAGGTCTACCAAGGATAATAGACATACTATCGTCCTCGGGAATATCAAGAATAACAAAGTCCATTAAAATAGTGACATTTGCAACCACAACAGGCACATCCTCACAAATACCGACAGGTATAGCAGTTGATTTATCAGCCATTTGCAAAGATATTTCAGTAGGTGTCAACTTATTCAATTCAAGTCTACGATATAAAGAGAGAGGCATAACACTAACACCGGCTCCAAGATCACATAAAGCAGTTCTAACATAATTTCTTTTAATGGAGCATGGTATAGTTGGTACACCCGGATCTCCAAGTTTCTTTGGTATTACACCCTTAAAAGTGTAATTAGCAAGCATGGTGGAAATTTCAGCTTCCGGTATCTTTCTTTTATTTGTGATGATATCCTTCATATATTTAGCATAATGATTTACTTTAAGCATATCAGTTAAGCGCATACGTAAGGAAATAGGTCTAATCATTTTAGCAAAGCGCTCAAAATCCTCATCATCCTTTGACTTGGATGGTTTAGGAGGAAAGGGCATGGGTTTCTGAACCCATGGTTCTCTTTCTTTACCATGCTTCCTAGCAACAAAATCTCTCTTATCATAACGTTGATTCTTTGATTGTGGGTTATCAAGATCAGCAGCAGGTTCAATCTCTACATCATTGTTATTACTAGGTTGAGCATCTACATGAACATCATTATTAGCATTATCATCAGGTTCATGTTCATCTCCGGATTGTGTTTCAGCATCAGAGATAGAAGTATCATTGGGATTCTCAAGTGTTTCTGCATTAGGTTCACTAGAAGTTTGCAAAGTCCTATCATTCTTCTTTTTCTTCTTCTTAGAAGAACTTGGAACAACTAGATTATTATTCTGGGAATCTTGTTCAATTCTTTTAGGGTGGCCTTCAGGATACAAAGGTTCCTAAGTCATTCTACCAGTTCTAGTAGCCACTCTAACGGCAAAGTCATTTTTATTATTCAATTCATCAAGCAAATCATTTTTAGCTTTGAGTACTTGCTCAGCTTGAGTAGCAAACATAGAAGCATATTTGCTAACCCGGTGAAGTTCAACTTTAACTCTAGCCAGATTATCACATACGCGTCCTATCTCGAAAGCATTATTCTTTAACTCTCTACCAACATAAGCATTAAAACTTTCTTGTCTAGCCATAAAGTCATCAAATTCATCTAAACATGGGCTATGAAAATTAGTAGAGGGTATTTCAACTTTATCGTATCTATAGAGAGAATTTACCTTCACTGCCTGTGTCGAGTTATCAAGACAATGTAGTTCTTCAGGCGGTATATTCGGACCATGTATTTCTTCAATAGGAGGTAAATTCTTAACATCTTCATCTTTAATACCTTTTTTTTCATTGATTTCTTTGCCTCTTGCATATCTTCAGGACTGAGAAATAAAACACCTCTCTTCTTCGGAGTGGGTTTAGGAATAGGCTCAGGAGTTGGCTCAATTGGTTCAGGAATTACTTCAGGAACTGGCTCGGGAAGAGTCCAATTATTTTCATTAGTCAACATATTATTCAATAGTATTTCAGCTTCGTCGACTGTTCTTTCCCTGAAAACACAACCAGCACAACTATCCAAGTGGTCCTTGGAAGCATCGGTTAGTCCATTATAAAAGATATCAAGTATTTCATTTTTCTTAAGATGATGATCAGGCAAAGCATAAAGCAACCGGAGAAGCCTCCCCCAAGCTTGTGGGAGACTCTCTTCTTTGATTTGCACAAAATTATATATTTCCCGCAAGGCAGCTTGTTTCTTATGAGCAGGGAAATATTTAGCAGAGAAGTAATAAATCATATCCTGGGGACTACGCACACAACCAGGAGCAAGAGAATTATACCAAGTCTTAGCATCAACCTTTAATGAGAATGGAAATATCTTAAGGATATATAAATAGCGAGACTTCTCATCATGAGTAAATAGGGTGGCTATATCATTCAACTTGGTAAGATGTGCCACAACAGTTTCAGATTCAAGGCCATAAAAAGGATCAGATTCAACTAAAGTAATAATATCAAGATCAACAGAGAATTCATAACCTTATCAGTAACACAGATAGGTGAAGTAGCTAAAGTATGATCGGGTTTCATTCTAGCGTTAAGAGACTGCTGCTTCCATTTAGCTAATAATTTCTTAAAATCAGATCTATCATTGCAAGCAAGAATCTCCATAGAAGCTTTTTCATTCATAACATAACCCTTAGGAACAATAGGTAAAACATAATCATTTGGGGGAACGTTCATCATCACTATCATCAATAGCATCTTCAATATTTTCATTCCCCCTAACTCTAGCAAGTTGTTCATCAAGAAATTCACCTAATGGCAAAGTAGTATCACGCACAGAAGTAGTTTCATCATGCATAGCAGAAGTGGCATCATCAATAACATGCGACATATCAGAATTCATAGCAGTAGCAGTTTAGGTGTCGCAAGCCTACTAATAACGGAAGGAGAATCTAGTGTAGAGCTAGATGGCAGTTCCTTACCTCCTCTCGTAGTTGAGGGCAAAATCTTGGTCTTGGCGTCTTTCAAGTTCTTCATAGTGATCAACAGATATAAATCCCAAGTGACTCAAAGAATAGAGCTATGCTCCCCAGCAACGGCGCCAGAAATTAGTCTTGATAACCCACAAGTGTAGGGGATCGCAACAGCTTTCGAGGTGAAGTACAACCCAAATTTATTGATTTGACACAAGGGGAGCCAAAGAATATTCTTGAGTATTAGCAGTTGAGTTATGAATTCAACCACACCTGGATAACTTAGTATCTGCAGCAAAGTATTTAGTAGCAAGAGTGGTATGATAGTAATGGTAACAGTAGCAACAGAAAAGGTAAATGTTTTTGGGTTTTTATAGTAGTTGTAACAGTAGCAACTGAAAAGTAAATAAGCGAAGAACAATATGTGAAAAGCTCGTAGGCAATGGATCAATGATGGATAATTATGCCGGATGCGATTCCTCATGCAATAGTTATAACATAGGGTGATATAGAACTAGCTCCAATTCATCAATGTAATATAGGCATGTATTCCTCAATAGTCACACGTGCTTATGGAAAAGAACTTGCATGACATCTTTTGTCCTACCCTCCCATGGCAGCGGGGTCCTAGTGGAAACTAAGGGATATTAAGGCCTCCTTTTAATAGAGAACTGGACCAAAGCATTAACACATAGTGAATACATGAACTCCTCAAACTACGGTCATCACCGATAATGAAGGAAATATGCCCTAGAGGCAATAATAAAGTTATTATTTATTTCCTTATAATCATGATAAATGTTTATTATTCATGCTAGAAGTGTATTTACCGGAAACATAATACATGTGTGAATACATAGACAAACAAAGTGTCACTAGTATGCCTCTACTTAACTAGCTCGTTAATCAAAGATGGTTATGTTTCCTAACCATGAACAATGAGTTGTTATTTGATTAACGAGGTCACATCATTAGCAGAATGATCTGATTGACATGACCCATTCCATTAGCTTAGCACCCGATTGTTTAGTATGTTGCTATTGCTTTCTTCATGACTTATACATGTTCCTATGACTATGAGATTATGCAACTCCCGTTTACCGGAGGAACACTTTGGGTACTACCAAACGTCACAACGTAACTGGGTGATTATAAAGGAGTACTACAGGTGTCTCCAATGGTCGATGTTGGGTTGGCGTATTTCGAGATTAGGATTTGTCACTCCGATTGTCGGAGAGGTATCTCTGGGCCCTCTCGGTAATACACATCACATAAGCCTTGCAAGCATTACAACTAATATGTTAGTTGTGAGATGATGTATTACGGAACGAGTAAAGAGACTTGCCGGTAACGAGATTGAACTAGGTATTGGATACCGACGATCGAATCTCGGGCAAGTAACATACCGATGACAAAGGGAACAACGTATGTTGTTATGCGGTCTGACCGATAAAGATCTTCGTAGAATATGTAGGAGCCAATATGGGCATCCAGGTCCCGCTATTGGTTATTGACCAGAGACGTGTCTCGGTCATGTCTACATTGTTCTCGAACCCGTAGGGTCCGCACGCTTAAGGTTACGATGACAGTTATATTATGAGTTTATGCATTTTGATGTACCGAAGGTTGTTCGGAGTCCCGGATGTGATCACGGACATGACGAGGAGTCTCGAAATGGTCGAGACGTAAAGATTGATATATTGGAAGCCTATATTTGGATATCGGAAGTGTTCCGGGTGAAATCGGGATTTTACCGGAATACCGGGAGGGTTACCGGAACCCCCCGGGAGCTATTTGGGCCATAGTGGGCCTTAGTGGAAAAGAGAAGGGGCTGCCCTAGATGGGCTGCGCGCCCCCCCTTCCCCTAGTCCTATTAGGACTAGGAGAGGTGGCCGGCCCCCTCCTCCTCTTTTCCCCTCCGAGGAATCCTAGTTGGACTAGGATTGGAGGGGGAATCCTACTCCCAGAGG
Organism: Triticum aestivum; assembly: GCF_018294505.1. Taxonomy (NCBI): domain Eukaryota; kingdom Viridiplantae; phylum Streptophyta; class Magnoliopsida; order Poales; family Poaceae; genus Triticum; species Triticum aestivum. Next base: position 494,846,355 of record NC_057798.1, read on the forward strand.
GAGTAGGACTCTCCTGCGCCTCCCCCCCTTGGCCGGCCAGCCTCCCCTCCTCTCCTCCTTTATATACGGAGGCAGGGGCACCTCTAAACACACAAGTTGACACAAGTTGATCCACGTGATCTATTCCTTAGCCGTGTGCGGTGCCCCCTGCCACCATATTCCTCGATAATACTGTAGCGGAGTTTAGGCGAAGCCCTGCTGCTGTAGTTCATCAAGATCGTCACCACGCCGTCGTGCTGACGAAACTCTTCCCCGACACTTTGCTGGATCGGAGTCCGGGGATCGTCATCGAGCTGAACGTGTGCTCGAACTCGGAGGTGCCGTAGTTTCGGTGCTTGATCGGTTGGATCGAGAAGACGTACGACTACTTCCTCTACGTCGTGTCATCGCTTCCGCAGTCGGTCTGCGTTGGGTACGTAGACAATACTCTCCCCTCGTTGCTATGCATCACATGATCTTGCGTGTGCGTAGGAAATTTTTGAAATTACTACGAAACCCAACAGTGGCATCCGAGCCTAGGTTATTTATGTTGATGTTATATGCACGAGTAGAACACAAGTGAGTTGTGGACGATACAAGTCATACTGCCTACCAGCATGTCATACTTTGGTTCGGCGGTATTGTTGGACGAGACGACCCGGACCAACCTTACGCGTACGCTTACGCGAGACCGGTTCCCTCGACGTGCTTTGCACAGAGATGGCTTGCGGGCGACTGTCTCTCCAACTTTAGTTGAACCAAGTATGGCTACGCCCGGTCCTTGCGAAGGTTAAAACGGAGTCTATTTGACAAACTATCGTTGTGGTTTTGATGCGTAGGTGAGATTGGTTCTTACTTAAGCCCGTAGCAGCCACGTAAAACATGCAACAACAAAGTAGAGGACGTCTAACTTGTTTTTGCAGGGCATGTTGTGATGTGATATGGTCAAGGCATGATGCTGAATTTTATTGTATGAGATGATCATGTTTTGTAACCAAGTTATCGGCAACTGGCAGGAGCCATATGGTTGTCGCTTTATTGTATGCAATGCAATCGCGATGTAATGCTTTACTTTATTACTAAACGGTAGTGATAGTCGTGGAAGCATAAGATTGGCGAGATGACAACGATGCTACGATGGAGATCAAGGTGTCGCGCCGGTGTCGATGGTGATCATGACGGTGCTTCGGAGATGGAGATCACAAGCACAAGATGATGATGACCATATCATATCACTTATATTGATTGCATGTGATGTTTATCTTTTTATGCATCTTATCTTGCTTTGATTGACGGTAGCATTATAAGATGATCTCTCACTAAATTATCAAGAAGTGTTCTCCCTGAGTATGCACCGTTGCCAAAGTTCGTCGTGCCCAGACACCACGTGATGATCGGGTGTGATAAGCTCTACGTCCATCTACAACGGGTGCAAGCCAGTTTTTGCACACGCAGAATACTCAGGTTAAACTTGACGAGCCTAGCATATGCAGATATGGCCTCGGAACACGGAGACCGAAAGGTCGAGCGTGAATCATATAGTAGATATGATCAACATAACGATGTTCACCATTGAAAACTACTCCATCTCACGTGATGATCGGTCATGGTTTAGTTGATTTGGATCACGTAATCACTTAGAGGATTAGAGGGATGTCTATCTAAGTGGGAGTTCTTAAATAATATGATTAATTGAACTTAAATTTATCATGAACTTAGTACCTGATAGTATCTTGCTTGTTTATGTTGATTGTAGATAGATGGCTCGTGCTGTTGTTCCGTTGAATTTTAATGCGTTCCTTGAGAAAGCAAAGTTGAAAGATGATGGTAGCAATTACACGGACTGGGTCCGTAACTTGAGGATTATCCTCATTGCTGCACAGAAAAATTACGTCCTGGAAGCACCGCTGGGTGCCAGGCCTGCTGCTGGAGCAACACCAGATGTTATGAACGTCTGGCAGAGCAAAGCTGATGACTACTCGATAGTTCAGTGTGCCATGCTTTACGGCTTAGAATCGGGACTTCAACGACGTTTTGAACGTCATGGAGCATATGAGATGTTCCAGGAGTTGAAGTTAATATTTCAAGCAAATGCCCGAATTGAGAGATATGAAGTCTCCAATAAGTTCTATAGCTGCAAGATGGAGGAGAATAGTTCTGTCAGTGAGCATATACTCAAAATGTCTGGGTATAATAATCACTTGATTCAATTGGGAGTTAATCTTCCGGATGATTGCGTCATTGACAGAATTCTCCAATCACTGCCACCAAGCTACAAGAGCTTCGTGATGAACTATAATATGCAAGGGATGAACAAGACTATTCCCGAGCTCTTCGCAATGCTGAAAGCTGCGGAGGTAGAAATCAAAAAGGAGCATCAAGTGTTGATGGTTAACAAAACCACTAGTTTCAAGAAAAAGGGCAAAGGAAAGAAGAAAGGGAACTTCAAGAAGAACAGCAAGCCAGTTGCTGCTCAAGAGAAGAAACCCAAGTCTGGACCTAAGCCTGAAACTGAGTGCTTCTACTGCAAGCAGACTGGTCACTGGAAGCGGAACTGTCCCAAGTATTTGGCGGATAAGAAGGATGGCAAGGTGAACAAAGGTATATGTGATATACATGTTATTGATGTGTACCTTACTAGAGCTCGCAGTAGCACCTGGGTATTTGATACTGGTTCTGTTGCTAATATTTGCAACTCGAAACAGGGACTACGGAATAAGCGGGCACTGGCAAAGGACGAGGTGACGATGCGCGTGGGAAACGGTTCCAAAGTCGATGTGATCGCAGTCGGCACGCTACCTCTACATCTACCTTCGGGATTAATATTAGACCTAAGTAATTGTTATTTGGTGCCAGCGTTGAGCATGAACATTATATCTGGATCTTGTTTAATGCGAGACGGTTATTCATTTAAATCAGAGAATAATGGTTGTTCTATTTATATGAGTAATATCTTTTATGGTCATGCACCCTTGAAGAGTGGTCTATTCTTATTGAATCTCGATAGTAGTAATACACATATTCATAATGTTGAAGCCAAAAGATGCAGAGTTGATAATGAAAGTGCAACTTATTTGTGGCACTGTCGTTTAAGTCATATCGGTATAAAGCGCATGAAGAAACTCCATGCTGATGGACTTTTGGAACCACTTGATTATGAATCACTTGGTACTTGCGAACCGTGCCTCATGGGCAAGATGACTAAAACACCGTTCTCCGGTACTATGGAGAGAGCAACAGATTTGTTGGAAATCATACATACCGATGTATGTGGCCCGATGAATATTGAGGCTCGTGGCGGATATCGTTATTTTCTCACCTTCACAGATGATTTAAGCAGATATGGGTATATCTACTTAATAAAACATAAGTCTGAAACATTTGAAAAGTTCAAAGAATTTCAGAGTGAAGTTGAAAATCATCGTAACAAGAAAATAAAGTTTCTACGATCTGATCGTGGAGGAGAATATTTGAGTTACGAGTTTGGTGTACATTTGAAAAACTGTGGAATAGTTTCGCAACTCACGCCACCCGGAACACCACAGCGTAATGGTGTGTCCGAACGTCGTAATCGTACTTTACTAGATATGGTGCGATCTATGATGTCTCTTACTGATTTACCGCTATCATTTTGGGGATATGCTTTAGAGACGGCCGCATTCACGTTAAATAGGGCACCATCAAAATCCGTTGAGACGACGCCTTATGAACTGTGGTTTGGCAAGAAACCAAAGTTGTCGTTTCTTAAAGTTTGGGGCTGCGATGCTTATGTGAAAAAGCTTCAACCTGATAAGCTCGAACCCAAATCGGAGAAATGTGTCTTCATAGGATACCCAAAGGAAACTGTTGGGTACACCTTCTATCACAGATCCGAAGGCAAGACATTCGTTGCTAAGAATGGATCATTTCTAGAGAAGGAGTTTCTCTCGAAAGAAGTGAGTGGGAGGAAAGTAGAACTTGACGAGGTAACTGTACCTGCTCCTTTACTGGAAAGTAGTTCATCACAGAAAACTGTTTCAGTGACACCTACACCAGTTAGTGAGGAAGCCAATGATAATGATCATGAAACTTCAGATCAAGATACTACTGAACCTCGTAGATCAACCAGAGTAAGATCCGCACCAGAGTGGTACGGTAATCCTGTTCTGGAGGTCATGCTACTAGATCATGATGAACCTACGAACTATGAAGAAGCGATGGTGAGCCCAGATTCCGCAAAGTGGCTTGAAGCCATGAAATCTGAGATGGGATCCATGTATGAGAACAAAGTATGGACTTTGGTTGACTTGCCCGATGATCGGCAAGCAATTGAGAATAAATGGATCTTTAAGAAGAAGACTGACGCTGATGGTAATGTTACTGTCTACAAAGCTCGACTTGTCGCAAAAGGTTTTCGGCAAGTTCAAGGGATTGACTACGATGAGACCTTCTCACCCGTAGCGATGCTTAAGTCCGTCCGAATCATGTTAGCAATTGCCGCATTTTATGATTATGAAATTTGGCAGATGGATGTCAAAACTGCATTCCTGAATGGATTTCTGGAAGAAGAGTTGTATATGATGCAACCAGAAGGTTTTGTCGATCCAAAGGGAGCTAACAAAGTGTGCAAGCTCCAGCGATCCATTTATGGACTGGTGCAAGCCTCTCGGAGTTGGAATAAACGTTTTGATAGTGTGATCAAAGCATTTGGTTTTATACAGACTTTCGGAGAAGCCTGTATTTACAAGAAAGTGAGTGGGAGCTCTGTAGCATTTCTGATATTATATGTGGATGACATATTACTAATTGGAAATGATATAGAATTTCTGGATAGCATAAAGGGATACTTGAATAAAAGTTTTTCAATGAAAGACCTCGGTGAAGCTGCTTACATATTAGGCATTAAGATCTATAGAGATAGATCAAGACGCTTAATTGGACTTTCACAAAGCACATACCTTGACAAAATTTTGAAGAAATTCAAAATGGATCAAGCAAAGAAAGGATTCTTGCCTGTATTACAAGGTGTGAAATTGAGTAAGACTCAATGCCCGACCACTGCAGAAGATAGAGAGAATATGAAAGATGTTCCCTATGCATCAGCCATAGGCTCTATCATGTATGCAATGCTGTGTACCAGACCTGATGTGTGCCTTGCTATAAGTTTAGCAGGGAGGTACCAAAGTAATCCAGGAGTGGATCACTGGACAGCGGTCAAGAACATCCTGAAATACCTGAAAAGGACTAAGGATATGTTTCTCGTATATGGAGGTGACAAAGAGCTCACCGTAAAAGGTTACGTTGATGCAAGCTTTGACACTGATCCGGACGATTCTAAATCGCAAACCGGATACGTGTTTACATTAAACGGTGGAGCTGTCAGTTGGTGCAGTTCTAAACAAAGCGTTGTAGCGGGATCTACATGTGAAGCGGAATACATAGCTGCTTCGGAAGCAGCAAATGAAGGAGTCTGGATGAAGGAGTTCATATCCGATCTAGGTGTCATACCTAGTGCATCGGGTCCAATGAAAATCTTTTGTGACAATACTGGTGCAATTGCCTTGGCAAAGGAATCCAGATTTCACAAAAGGACCAAACACATCAAGAGACGCTTCAACTCCATCCGGGATCTAGTCCAGGTGGGAGACATAGAGATTTGCAAGATACATACGGATCTGAATGTTGCAGACCCATTGACTAAACCTCTTCCACGAGCAAAACATGATCAGCACCAAGGCTCCATGGGTGTTAGAATCATTACAGTGTAATCTAGATTATTGACTCTAGTGCAAGTGGGAGACTGAAGGAAATATGCCCTAGAGGCAATAATAAAGTTATTATTTATTTCCTTATAATCATGATAAATGTTTATTATTCATGCTAGAAGTGTATTTACCGGAAACATAATACATGTGTGAATACATAGACAAACAAAGTGTCACTAGTATGCCTCTACTTAACTAGCTCGTTAATCAAAGATGGTTATGTTTCCTAACCATGAACAATGAGTTGTTATTTGATTAACGAGGTCACATCATTAGCAGAATGATCTGATTGACATGACCCATTCCATTAGCTTAGCACCCGATCGTTTAGTATGTTGCTATTGCTTTCTTCATGACTTATACATGTTCCTATGACTATGAGATTATGCAACTCCCGTTTACCGGAGGAACACTTTGGGTACTACCAAACGTCACAACGTAACTGGGTGATTATAAAGGAGTACTACAGGTGTCTCCAATGGTCGATGTTGGGTTGGCGTATTTCGAGATTAGGATTTGTCACTCCGATTGTCGGAGAGGTATCTCTGGGCCCTCTCGGTAATACACATCACATAAGCCTTGCAAGCATTACAACTAATATGTTAGTTGTGAGATGATGTATTACGGAACGAGTAAAGAGACTTGCCGGTAACGAGATTGAACTAGGTATTGGATACCGACGATCGAATCTCGGGCAAGTAACATACCGATGACAAAGGGAACAACGTATGTTGTTATGCGGTCTGACCGATAAAGATCTTCGTAGAATATGTAGGAGCCAATATGGGCATCCAGGTCCCGCTATTGGTTATTGACCAGAGACGTGTCTCGGTCATGTCTACATTGTTCTCGAACCCGTAGGGTCCGCACGCTTAAGGTTACGATGACAGTTATATTATGAGTTTATGCATTTTGATGTACCGAAGGTTGTTCGGAGTCCCGGATGTGATCACGGACATGACGAGGAGTCTCGAAATGGTCGAGACGTAAAGATTGATATATTGGAAGCCTATATTTGGATATCGGAAGTGTTCCGGGTGAAATCGGGATTTTACCGGAATACCGGGAGGGTTACCGGAACCCCCCGGGAGCTATTTGGGCCATAGTGGGCCTTAGTGGAAAAGAGAAGGGGCTGCCCTAGATGGGCTGCGCCCCCCCCCCCTTCCCCTAGTCCTATTAGGACTAGGAGAGGTGGCCGGCCCCCTCCTCCTCTTTTCCCCTCCGAGGAATCCTAGTTGGACTAGGATTGGAGGGGGAATCCTACTCCCAGAGGGAGTAGGACTCTCCTGCGCCTCCCCCCCTTGGCCGGCCAGCCTCCCCTCCTCTCCTCCTTTATATACGGAGGCAGGGGCACCTCTAAACACACAAGTTGACACAAGTTGATCCACGTGATCTATTCCTTAGCCGTGTGCGGTGCCCCCTGCCACCATATTCCTCGATAATACTGTAGCGGAGTTTAGGCGAAGCCCTGCTGCTGTAGTTCATCAAGATCGTCACCACGCCGTCGTGCTGACGAAACTCTTCCCCGACACTTTGCTGGATTGGAGTCCGGGGATCATCATCGAGCTGAACGTGTGCTCGAACTCGGAGGTGTCGTAGTTTCGGTGCTTGATCGGTTGGATCGAGAAGACGTACGACTACTTCCTCTACGTCGTGTCATCGCTTCCGCAGTCGGTCTGCGTTGGGTACGTAGACAATACTCTCCCCTCGTTGCTATGCATCACATGATCTTGCATGTGCGTAGGAAATTTTTTGAAATTACTACGAAACCCAACAGATAAGTATCCCGATTATTGTCACTTCGGGGTTGTCGGATCATAACACATAATAGGTGACTATAGACTTGCAAGATAGGATCAAGAACACACATATATTCATGAAAACATAATAGGTTCAGATCTGAAATAATGGCACTCGGACCCTAGTGACAAGCATTAAGCATAGCAAAGTCATAGCAACATCAATCTCAGAACATAGTGGATACTAGGGATCAAACCCTAACAAAACTAACTTAATTACATGGTAAATCTCATCCAACCCATCACCGTCCAACAAACCTACGATGGAATTACTCACGCACGGCGGTGAGCATCATGAAATTGGTGATGGGGGATGGTTGATGATGACGACGGCGATGAATCCCCCTCTCCGGAGCCCCGAACGGACTCCAGATCAGCCCTCTCGAGAGAGATTAGGGCTTGGCGGCGGCTCCGTGTCATGAAACACGATGAAACTTTCTCCTTAATTTTTTTCTCCCCGAGACGGTATATATGGAGTTGGAGTTGAGGTCGGAGGAGGTCCGGGGGGCCCACGAGATAGGAGGGTGCACCCCTAGGGGGCGCCCCCCTGTCTCGTGGACAGCCCGTGGGCCCCCTGACCTTGATTCTTTCGCCAAAAATTCTTATTAAATCTGAAAAGTGCCTCCGTGGATTTCCAGGACATTCCGAGAACTTTTCTTTTCTACACATAAAACAACATCATGGCAGTTCAGCTGAAAACAGCGTCACTCCGGGTTAGTTTCATTCAAATCATGCAAGTTAGAGTCCAAAACAAGGGCAAAAGTGTTTGGAAAAGTAGATACGTTGGAGATGTATCACAGGCGCAACAAGGACAAGGTGGGGGTCACTGATGGATCACTAGCCAACCTATAGTAAGCAGTTTAGGATAAACAAGTAAGGTACAACAACAGGTACAAAAGCAGGCTATGCATCAGAATAGGAGCAATCAATTACATTATCATAATCTAATGCAAGCATGAGAGAATGGAATGGGCGATATCGGGATGATCAAAGGGGGGGCTTTCCTGGAAGCTCCACTGAAAGGGAAGAAGGGTCGTCGTCGACGTAGTCGATCACAATGACATCATCCGTCTCGAGGTCTACCGGAGAGAAGAGGGGGGAGAAATAGTAAATACAAAGCACACACATGCATCACTAAGCATGACATGGCGATACGCGGTGCTAGGGGTGTTATAACGCAGTGTTGCACGATACAGGCGAAGGAGGATAACATCCGGGAAAGTTTTCGAGGGGTTAGGCATTTTCGGATAGATGAATTGGAGGGGGATGGTTGCACGTGCGCTATGCTAGGGACGTGTGGCAGACGAACGGACTGCGTATCCGAAATCTTCACGTTGTTCTGAGCAACTTTCATGTAGAAAACATTTCATCCGAGTTACAGATAATTTCCTATGATTTTCTAAAGTTTGAACAATATTCTAGAATTATCTTTAATTCAAAAAAAAGAATTATGAAGTTAGTCTCACGTCAGCAGTCAACAGAGCGCTGACTGGTCAAACTGACGACTGGGGCCCACTGTCATGGTCACTGATTAATTAATCAGACTTTAATTAACTAATCATGTAATTACGGTTAACTAAACAAATTAATTAATTTAATTATTAATTTATATATTTAGTATATTTTTTAAAACATTTTTTTGTTCTTAGAGACGGCCCCCACCTGTCATTGGACAGGGGGCCTTATCGGGCGTTTGGGCATGTGGGCTACGGGCGTTGACGCCAGGCGCCCAATGGAGCGAACCCGGGCGTGCGGACTACGGCCGCCGGGCGCCGGAGTAGGCCGCGGGCGCGACGATGGCTCGCGGGGCTGGAGGCGGAGGTTGGGCACGGGCGATGGCGCCAGTGGCAGGGAAGGGTGGAGTGGCACCAGGCAGGAGTAGGGCGCGCGGGCGGCGGGGCGCTGGTGGCCAGTGGGGCGGCCAGGGGCGGAGGAGGGCCATGGCCAATGCGGGGACAGCAAGCGGCAATGGTGGTGGAAGTAGGCGGCATCGGCAGCAGCGCTAGATGCGGCAACACGAGGGGGCCAGTAGTGGGCAGGGCTACTAGCAGCGGCGATGCGATCAGACGCGAGCCGCTAGCGCGCAGGAGCACGGACGTGGAGCTTTGATGGCGGCCATGGCAAACTCAAGGCGGCGATGTAGGACACGGGAATCGACGGGGTTGGGTGCTATGGGTTCCTGAGAACTCCAGGAGCACGAGGCGGAGCTCGTCGCGAGCTTCACGAGCAGTGGCCGCGGCGGCGAGATGAACTGCGACGGTGAGCTTCGGGCGCGATGTTAGCTAGGCTACGAGCACGGATTAGATGGTGTAATAGAGGGGTTCCGGACGCCTGCTCACATCGTTGACGAGGAGCCGCTCGAGGAGGCACGGAGTGCAGTGGTGGCGATGGAATTGGCGAACTTTCCAGTGACTTGAGGTTGAACAATGCGATGGATCCGGCAATGCAGGGGCTCCCAACTTCGGTTTGTTGGGGGAGACGAAGCAGAGGAGCACGACGGAGCTGCGAGACACGGTCCTAGCCGGTAAGAATGGCGGGGAGCGCGCGAAAGAAGGAGGCCATGGCGATGGAGGTTGCGGGTGTGTGCATAGCGACAGATCCGGAGAGAGAGAGAGAGAGAGAGAGAGAGAGAGAAAGAGAGGGGGAGAGAGAGAGGGGGGGTTATGGTTCGGTCCGGGGAAGAGGCGCCAGCTTAAGTAGGGGGGCACCGGTGGATGGCTGCCACGGCGGCTGCCGAGGCCGTGGCGCCCATCGACGGTGGCCACGAGCCCCTGCGTGAACAGGGGAGAGGGGGTGTAGGGTAGTGTGGGCCGGCCTGGTGGCTTTGTAGGTCAACTAGGCCACGAGGCCCCCTAGGGGGAGAGGGCTTTGTTCTTTTATTTATTTTTTTGTTTTTGTTTGTGTTTTCTTTTTGTTTATTTTTCTTTTTTTACAGTTTTATTTACCCTCCATAATATTTGAGTTTAGAAAGAAACGTAGTTGCTAAATTAGTATTACTATTTATACCTCTGCCGCAAAAAGTTTCACACACAAATAAAATAGTTTAACCTTTTAGAAATTACAAAAGGCATTTAAATGATTGTTTAAGCCACTGCTTTCATTGTTTTTGAGCACTTAAACATTTTATAAAAAACTTGGTTTCTTCACCAGCAATACTTATAAATTATTTGCCACAGTTTGCACATTTTAGTTTTGACATTTGAAAAAAATTGTTTTTGACTTTTTTTTAATTTGAATTTGAACCGGTTTAGAATCAACGAGAGTTTAACAATAGAAATCGTGGTGATGTGACACCATTAGCAGAGGATTATTGTGGCTTAATTATCCGGGCGTCACAAATAGACCGCCCCATTAGCACACACTTAATAGAAATAGAGAAGAAAAAGGGAGAAGCCAGGGATCAAACTGAGGTCTCCTTGGTGTTGCATTGCGCTGCATGCCTGTTGGGTCCATGGTTAAACAGTAGGGCGCGATCAACTTAGATGACTTGATAGTTGAGGGTTGTATATCAGGCCCGCCCAGGAGTTGTTGTTTTTTTTAAAAAAAAAATCAGTACAGATGCGAGCGCTCACACATACGCACATATACGCATCCCTATGAACGCATACACGTACACCCTATCCCTATGAGCGCCTCCGAGAGACTGAGCAGGCATGTCATCTTGAAATTTACGAAGTCACCATAGGTGACTCGTCGTAGACGGAAATGTCTCTAAATCCAGGAATAATGCGAGCACCGGGACTTGAACCCTGGTGGGCTGGCGATACCACTGTACCTCTAACCATCCAACCAGAGGTTGATTCGCGCCCAGGAGTTGTGTTGATATATGCACTTCTCCCTTTAATATTAATCCTTACATATAGGTTGGAAAGCACATGACTTTAATGGTCCCAAGTCTATATCTATACTCCTATATAGTGTAGGAATAACTTTGAATGCTAGCCGTTGATACTGCTGCATCTAACGGCTGAAACAGTGGCGAATCCCTGTGTTTTAAGCCGTGGATACATCCCATCCAACGGTGAACATTCTCTTGGAGCTCGGTTCCAGAAACTTCACTCGCACCCACGTGCCTAGCAGCTGGCGCTGTCGGTACCCTGAGCTGCCTGTCTCGGGTACCATGTGTGTTGATTTTTCCTCTTCACTTGATGACTCATGAATCAAGAATGGGATGAAGAACTTGCCATATTTTAAGGGGGTGCTTGGTTACAGGGACTAGACTAGAAAAGGTCCCTTTTAGTCCCTATGTAACCAAACAGGAGAGACTTTTTCTACAGGGACTAGGAAAAGACTCTACTGGAGGGTCTTTTTTCTTTAGTCTCTCGCCCACCAAAAAAGTCTAGTCCTTGAGACCAAACACCCCCTAAAATGACCAGGATGCAACCTGGGCAGGCCCCACGGTCCAGACTTGCCTACAAGAGTCGAGAAGCCCTACAAAGACGTTGCGTAGGTGCAAAAATAAATGTTTTTCCCTTTAAAAATAAATTAAAATGAAAGTAGGTTCCTTGAAAACTAAAAATAAGAGTAGTTTTATGGCTGTTGTAACCCTTTAGTATTTCATTTTCTTTATTCACAAGAAATTGCCAAAAATTACCAACTGCAAATTTTTATTTGTTTATTCGAAATTCAATAGGTTCATAGCAATTTATAGAAATTTGACAGTGTTAAGTTAATTCTTTTTTAGGAATGCCTCGACAAGACACCAATCACCATAAAGCATTTAGAGTCCTGATAATGTCCACACATGTGGGCGTTAAGGGGTCTGGCCAGTCCACACGTCTGCGTGTGGGAAAAATAAGTAATGCCCACATGCCCAGTCTTTTGCCTCACGGTCTCTCCCACACGTCTACGTGTGGGCAAAATCGATAATGCCCACACGCACGTACTCACAGTCATGCACGCTCCGCGTGACAGTCATCACGCGTCCCCGCAGTTGCCATGGTCCGGATCCTCTTCCATGTTCATTTAACTGCAGTTGCCATGTCTGACAACTATAGTTGCCATGGTTACTCAACTGTAGTTGCCATCTCAGGTCAAGTGTCAGATGTCATTTTTAGACAACTCAAGTTGTTGCCATGTATGCTCTGGTGTACTAAAGTTGCTATGATTTGAAAAACTTTAGAGTTGCCACCTACTAACACTAGGTAGTTGCCATGTAGCACTAAAGAAAGGCATGGCAAAAAAACATGTTCGGGTAAAGAGGGAGTTGCCATATGCTTACAAGCACACTAGGGCAGTTGTCCTGCAGAATACATGGCAACTCGAGGTAAAAAAGAAACAGTTGCCATCTGATTACAAGCATGCTAGGGCAGTTGCCATGTACGCTGCAACACACATGGCAACTGACAGCTTTGGATGTGGGAGAAGAGACGGGCGCATGGGCAAACTGATAAACGCCCACACACCAATCCTTTTGCGTGCGTGAAAACTGACGTGTGGGCGAACTGCTAAACACTCATACCCCAGCCCCTTCGCGTGGTGAAACGGGCGTGTAAGCGACCAGATGAATGCCCACACACCAACCCAGTCCTACGTGGTATAAAAATCTGTTAGAACGCGTCAGGATTCGTGCAGAAATGGTTGGACGAGGATCCATGCATGTGGGCGAGTTGCCATACACCCACACGTGTGGGCGTTATCTTATAGTTAGCGTAGATGTCGCATTGTTCGTTTTGAGATGGCCTTTTTTTTGCTTGGAGGCTATGAGATAGCTAATAGGTCATCGTGCAAAGCATGTGTAACATACTAGTAGATATAAGACACATACCAATAGGCTAGCAGTGATGGTGACCATGTTTTATAGGATGGAAATATAGATATCAATCAAATGATATGGACTTATGTTGGTAGAACACTGTGTCAAATAGACCCATTTTGAGGTGCACTGAGAAGCATCATCAGTTAGTTTCAGGTAAAATGTATATGTCATGTCCTAGACTCGAGACTGCCATATGTTCTCGCAATGTGAAATGGCCGCTTTGTAAGGGATATCAAACTCCATACCATAGCTGGGCAATCATGTCTCTGGACTTACAGTGATCCCATTCAGAATTACATGGCCATGCGTCTAAGGGTAAATATTAACCTAATTCAGGAATATGTATCATGAGTTTGAGCAGCCGACAAAACTGGTTGACTAATACTCATCTCGAGATTGACAATGTATATCGTGTGGCCAAATGAATGTTGCATATGACACATTACATAGTTAGGGTTGGCAAGCATCTTTCCAAGTGGGTATACTTTGTCACGACTGGCATGGTGGACCCTATGCGCCTGGAGGAGAAGGACACGATGGTTCCAGCGAAGGGCGGTCTGTGAGGCCGAGTGGGTTAGTTGGGCTGGTCCGGTTGGGCCTGTGTTGGCCTCGTTGGCTGCAGGCCGTCTCATTCTTGTATAACTAGGCCATTCCTGTGTAAGCTGAGGATATCGATTAAGTGGATATTGAATCGGCCGTGAGCGAGGAGCTGCTCTTCTCCTCCAGAACCCTAATCCCCTTCCTCCTCCCTTGTCGATCCCCTCCCTTCTCCCCTTCCAATCCCTCAGTAGATCGGGCCCGTACATCTGGTATCAGAGGTCAGGCGACCTGGAGACAACGTACCCTCGCCCGCGCTATAACAAAGCAGGCGCGCAAGATGGCGGAGATGGAGGAGCAGCTTGCGAAACTGATTCAGTCGGTCAACGAGAGCCGCGCTGCCAACGACGCCAAGCTGGAGGCGATTCAGCAGTCGCTAGAGCTGTGGCGCCCGGCGGTCCAGAATCTCCAAGGCCAACTCGATGAGCTCCGTACCCAAGTGGGCAGGATCGTGCTCCATCCCGTGCTCGCGGATCCGTCGTCCACCGCGGAGGAGCAGCCGCGACAGCCAGCGCCGCCATCACCAGCAGCCGATTTGGTGCAGCAAGGGCCAGGTGGCCACGACGAGGTCTTCAACTCCGGGGGATCGGTACACGGGGTGGTCACCACCCTGGCACCGCCTCCGGTCAAGGGTGCGTGCTATGATCCCTCTGAAATTCACACTGCTTTAGATCTAGATCAACCCATGTCTGGCAATGTGGTGCAAGGGCAAACCCCCTTGCCTTACTCGCATGATGCGCACTGGGCGCTGCCGAAGATGGATTTTCCATCTTTCGATGGGGACAACCCCCAATTTTGGAAGAATAAATGTGAAAAATACTTTGATGTTTTTGGGATTGCTCCTGAGATGTGGGTTAGGTTAGCAACACTGCACTTCACGGCCAATGCAGCTCGTTGGCTGCAGTTGCATGAGTCACAACACACTACATTCACCTGGGAAACACTTTGCAGTGCTTTGAGTACCAAATTTGGGCGTGAGCAATACCAGGCACATATCCGACAATTTAACACATTGCGGCAAAAGAGTACTGTGCATGAGTATATGCAGCGTTTTTAGGAGTTGATGCATCACATATTAGCTCATAATCCTACATTTGATTTTGTTTACTTTACCACCCAATTTCTCGAAGGGCTTAAAGGCGAGATTAGAGCTGGCGTTATGTTGCATCAGCCAAAAGACTTGGAGACTGCCTTTTCTCTTGCTTCATTACAGGAGGAGCTGTTGGAGGCGTTACCACATCGATAATATCGACGCCAAGACGTGGCTCCCCCGCGGCAACCGCCACCACGGCCGCTGCTGGCATTGGGTGCACCTCCAGCTCGTCAAATGCTGCCTGGGCCACCAGCTGCAGTGGATGATCACCGGGCCAGGGAGGCAGCCTGTGCGCCTGATCCACGGGAACAGTGTCCTGGCGATAACAGCCACTCTGCGCAATTATCGCCAAATGCGAGGATTGTGTTTCAAGTGTGGCGAGCGGTGGGGCCAGGGGCATCAATGTGGCCGACTATTCAGTTGCACACTATGGAGGAATTATTGGACATATTGCAAGCTAATCATGCTGAACCAGAGATGCCAGAGCTGGAGGAGGACGAGGAGGTTCTCATGTGTATCTCGAAAGTGGCCATGATAGGGCAAACCACCCCTCGTACAGTGCGGCTGGTGGGGAAGATAACAGGCAAGGAGGTCTTGATCCTTGTTGATTCAGGCAGCTCGCATAGCTTCATCAGCGAGGCAGTTGCTGAGTGTTTACAAGGGCAAGTTAGGCTGCAGAAACCCATGGTGGTCAAGATTGCTGATGGAGGTTCTATGTCATGCAATGGGGTCATTCCAGCTTGTGCACGGACTGTCCAAGGGCAGGAATTTGTCACTAATCTTCACGTTCTTTCCTTGGGCTGCTACGACATGATCGTTGGGAGGGATTGCCTGGAGGATTGTGGGCCAATGTGGATTGACTGGGCAGCCAAGCAGCTCCAGTTCCAACATAGGGGTGCGTTGATCACCCTGACAGGTGTGCAAAGTAAGCTGGAGCCTGTCAAACTCATATCAGGAGCTCAGCTGCGAGCCATGGAAGACATGGACACAATTTCTCATGTGGTGTTGTTGCATGCTATCGATCTCGATGCGCACATCACTTCAGTCCCAGAAGAGATTCAACAACTGCTGATGAGTACTAGTTAGTGTTTGCAGATCCCACGGAGTTGCCTCCTCACAAGTCATGGGACCATACCATTCCATTGTTTCCTGGGGCTAAACCAGTTAACATTCGGCCTTATCGGTATACACCGGAGCAAAAAAACGAGATCGAAGCGCAAGTCCGAGAGCTGCTGAAGGCGGGATTGATCATTCCGAGTGTCAGCCCATTTTCTTCACCGGTGCTTTTGGTGCGAAGGATCAAACTTGGAGGATGTGCGTGGACTTCCGTCATTTGAATGCCATCACAATGAAAAGTACCTACCCCTTGCCAATCATCGACGAACTCCTTGATGAGTTGGCTGGTTCGTGTTGGTTCTCGAAACTTGATTTGTGAGCTGGTTATCATCAGATCCGAACGGTTGAGGAGGACGAGGCAAAAACAACATTTAAAACACATCAGGGCCACTTTCAGTTCAGAGTTATGCCACCCAGGGTGACGGGGGACCGGCTACTTTGCAAGGTGGTATGAATACGGTACTCTCACCTCTGATCCATAAGGGCGTGCTGGTGTTTATGGATGATATATTGGTCCATTCCCGCACCTGGCCAGAGCATGTGACTCTCCTTCGTGCCGTGCTGGAGATACTCTTGGAGAATGGTCAGAAAGCAAAGATGTCTAGATGCACATTTGCTCAGAATCGCATTGACTACTTGGGGCACCAAATCAGCCAGGAGGGTGTCGCCACGGATACCACCAAGATACAAGCAGTGTGTGATTGGCCAAGACCGGACTCAGTTCGCAAGCTAAGGGGATTCTTGGGGCTGGCGGGGTACTATCGCAAATTTGTTCGCAATTTTGGCATGATCTCACGACCATTGACAGATATGCTGAAGAAGGGGACAATTTTTGTGTGGACACCAGTGGTTGATACATCATTCAAGGAATTGAAGCGAGCATTAATAGAAGCCCATGTTTTGGCACTTCCAGATTTTTTCAAGCGGTTTGTTGTGGAGACGAATGCAAGTGCTACCGGAGTGGGGGCTGTGTTGATGCAAGATTCGCACTCGGTGGCGTATCTCAGCAAGGCATTAGGCCCTAAGAATATTGGACTCTCGGCATATGAGAAGGAGTGTCTAGCTCTCTTACTATCCATTGATCACTGGAGGCCGTACATGCAACACACAAAGTTCACCATCCGTATGGATCAGAAAAGTTTGTTGAACCTTACTGATCAGCGGTTGAACACATTGATACAGCAGAGGGCGTTTACCAAACTGGTAGGGCTGCAATTTGTTATCCAGTACAAGGCGGGAGTCACCAATGGAGCTGCTGATGCTCTCTCTCGCCGTGATCACCCTGTTGATGTTGAACTGGTGGTTGTGTCTCTGTGTAAGCCAGCGTGGTTGGAAGTGATTGTTGTGAGCTATCGAACGGACCCTGAAGCACAACAGAAATTGGCGAAGCTAGCGGTGCAGACCCTGGATGAACAAGGCTACTCTTTGAAAGATGGTATCATTCGGTATCAAGACCGTATATGGGTGGGAGTGGACAGTGACATTCAGCGATCCCTTATCACGTCCCTACATGATAGTGCTGTGGGAGGCCACTCCGGCTTCCATGCCACTTATAATCGCATCAAGAGTTTGTTTTCCTGGAAAGGCATGAAGGACATGATTAAGCAGTACGTTCGGGCGTGTGTAACCTGCCAGTGAGCAAAAACTGAACGAATTTCGCCAGCAGGGCTGCTGCAGCCTTTGCCAATCCCGAAGAGGCCGTGGGCAGTGGTATCGTTGGACTTTATTGAAGGGCTTCCTCGATCCAGTGGCCATGATGTCATTCTAGTGGTTGTGGACAAGTTCTCGAAATATGCTCACTTTGTGCCCCTGACTCACCCATTCACGGCTCTGTCGGTGGTGACTGTTTACATGCAGAATATATTTCGCTTACATGGCCTTCCCTTGGCTATCATATCGGACCGAGAACGTATATTCACAAGTGCTGTGTGGCAGGAGCTGTTCAAGCTATCCCAGACTCAGTTGCGATTGAGCTCATCGTATCACCCTCAAACAGATGGCCAGACAGAAAGGGTGAATCAGTGCCTAGAAGGATATCTTCACTGTGCAGTTCATTCGTGCCCCCGCAACTGGAGTAAGTGGTTGTTCCTGGCTGAGTATTGGTACAACACCTCGTTCCACTCATCGCTGGGGCGTACGCCGTTTGAAGTAATCTATGGGCATTTGCCTCGGGAGTTTGGTGTGGTGCAAGTCGAGGAGTGCCCCGTGCCCAACTTGGCATCATGGCTGCAGGAGCGGGAGGTGATGATGCAACACGTCCAACAACAACTTAAGCGTGCTTAGGATCGCATGAATAGACAAGCGGATAAACACCGTACCGACCGTGAGTTTGCTGTTGGTGACTCAGTTTTCCTCAAGCTGCAGCCGTTTGTGCAGACATCCATGGCCCAGCGACCGCATCAGAAGTTGGCATTTTGATACTATGGGCCCTATCCGGTCATTGCTCGCATTGGTGCAGTGGCTTACAAGTTGAAGCTTCCCGAAGGCAGCAAAATTCATCCTGTGGTGCATGTCTCTCAGCTCAAAAAGCTGGTGGGTCCAGAGATTCCGGTGAGAACCATCCTGCAGGCAGAGCATCACCGGGAGCGCATCCTGGGGCACAAGGTGATCAAGACGCAAGGTGCCCTCCAACCCAGAATTCTGGTGCAGTGGAGTGACCTGCCATCGTCCCTGGCTACCTGGGAGGACTTACGCGATCTGCAACGTCGTTTTCCAGTGGCGCCGGCTTGGGGACAAGCCGGTCCTCAAGAGGGGGTGAATGTCATGACTGCCATGGTGGACCCGATGCGCCTGGAGGAGAAGGACTCGACGGTTCCAGCGAAGGACGGTCTGTGAGGCCGAGTGGGTTAGTTGGGCCGGTTCGGTTGGGCCTGTGTTGGCCTCGTTGGTTGCAGCCCGTCTCATTCTTGTATAACTAGCCCATTTCTGTGTAAGCTGAGGATATCGATTAAGTGGATATTGAATCGGCTGTGAGCGAGGAGCTGCTCTTCTCCTCCGGAACCCTAATCCCCTTCCTCCTCCCTTGCCGATCCCCTCCCTTCTCCCCTTCCAATCCCTCAGTAGATCGGGCCCGTTACATACTTACTCACCGACAGAGTGAGACCTAACAAAATTGGTTTCTTATCATCTTGAAAGTTCTTTTTTTGCTCTGTTTTATTCTGATGCATGAGCAGACAATGAAAAGAACTTAAATGAGTATAACTCGACACTAGTGGGAGATTAACAATCTTGCAACTGGGAAATAGCAACAATAAACTTCTGCTAGATCTCAGATCCCAAGAGGGAAATAATTTGGATCGGAGAAACTTTGAATGAAGAGTTTTGACTTTCCTCATGTACGACCTCGAGAGGAACCTAACCTAATGGAAGTCGTCGTCAACCTATCATACATATGCGATTGCATGCTCGATAGTAGGAGTAGCCATACAATACCTTCTCTCTGCTTTTAGCAACGTGCTGTGCAACAATGGTGGTCAGAGCTGCACTGCTCCCTGTCACGTTGCTGCTGTGCTTTGCACTGCCCGGCAGCGCCGATGTCGCAAGGACGGCGGATGGCTTCTACGAGCTCAAGAACAAGAAGGGGAATTTCTCCATCAAGGTCACCAACTGGGGAGCTACCCTCGTCTCTGTCGTCGTTCCTGATTGCCATGGTAAGGCCGCTTGCTTCTTGCTTTCAAGAACCCATACGCATGCTTGCATCTTGTTTCTCAAGAGGTGAAACATTTTTGCCAGGGGACCTAACCGATGTTGTACTTGGGTACGACACCGTTGCTGGATACGCTGTAAGATCACAAATCCCTCTGTTTTCACTGCTTCGGAGTGGTAGATAAATATGCATGATCAGTGCGTCTCTGTTCGATTCAAAATCATTTTGTACGCGCATGTCTCATCAGAAAGGCGCTGCTGCCGGATCGACTATTGGGCGCGTAGCAAACAGAATCGCCAACGCCCGCTTCGTGCTCGACGGCAAAACCTATCGTCTCTTCCGTAACGACGGCAACAACACGATTCATGGCAAGCTTCAGACTTCGTTTTATCTTTTTTCTCCGAAACCCTATGCATGGACTCACGACGCGCTGGTACTCATTTAGTCATCTTGTTGCTCTTTGTTTAGGCGGCCACAGGGGGTTCAACAAAGTCATCTGGACGGTGAAGGAGCACGTGCAGTACGGCGACTCCCCGTACATCACCTACTACCGCAGCTTCGACGGAGAGCAAGGTAAAACTAAAACTAATACTATTACACATGTCAAAACTTTATACAGTAGTTTAATAGCTCCTCGCGCTTTGATTAATCTTCATGACACCTCGGTATAATATTTGGTTAACAGAAAGATCTGACGTGCACTTGTTTTCACGGATCATGTCTGGGGCATGCAGGATTCCCGGGGTACCTGGACGTGTACGTCACGTACCGGCTCTCCGACCCGTACGACCTGAGCATCCACATGAACGCGACGGCGACGAGCAAGGCGACGCCGGTGAACCTGGTGAACCACGCGTACTGGAACCTCGCTGGCCACGGCAGCGGCGACGTCCTCGAGCACGAGCTCCAGATGTTCGCGTCACAGTACACACCCGTGGACGGGTACATGATCCCGACGGGCCAGGTCGCGCCCGTGGCCGGCACAAACGACGTCTCCAGAGAATATTACAAGGTCGTTACTCTCTAATCTGGCATTGCCCATATGCTTTTCGTACCGGCAATGACCCAAAGTTTGGCCTTATTTTTTTATGTTGGAGAGAAGAATGGACGGTAGAGTAGACTGATGACACAAGACCGTAGCATTTACTTCACATCAAATGGTCCAATAAGTGGACCCTCCCACTTCAGCCCACGGGGCCCTCCGGGATAGGTGGCCCCACCCAGTGGACCCCCGGAACCCTTCCGGTGGTCCCGGTACAATACCGGGTGACCCCGAAACTTTCTCGATGGCCGAAACAGCACTTTTTATATATAAATCTTTACCTCCGGACCATTCTGGAACTCTTCGTGACGTCCGGGATCTTATCCGGAACTCCGAACAACATTCGGTAACCACATACAAACTTCCTTTATAACCCTAGCATCATCGAACCTTAAGTGTGTAGACCCTACGGGTTCGGGAACCATGCAGACATGACCGAGACGTTCTCCGGTCAATAACCAACAGCGGGATCTGGATACCCATGTTGGCTCCCACATATTCCACGATGATCTCATCGGATGAACCACGATGTCAAGGACTCAATCGATCCCGTATACAATTCCCTTTGTCTAGCGGTATTGTACTTGCCCGAGATTCGATCGTCGGTATCCCGATACCTTGTTCAATCTCGTTACCGGCAAGTCTCTTTACTCGTTCTGTAACACATCATCCCGTGATCAACCCCTTGGTCACATTGTGCACATTATGATGATGTCCTACCGAGTGGGCCCAGAGATACCTCTGCGTTTACACGGAGTGACAAATCTCAGTCTTGATTCGTGCCAACCCAACAGACACTTTCGGAGATACCTGTAGTGCACCTTTATAGCCACCCAGTTACGTTGTGACGTTTGGTACACCCAAAGCATTCCTACGGTATCCGGGAGTTGCACAATCTCATGGTCTAAGGAAATGATACTTGACATTAGAAAAGCTTTAGCATACGAACTACACGATCTTTGTGCTAGGCTTACGATTGGGTCTTGTCCATCACATCATTCTTCTAATGATGTGATCCCGTTATCAATGACATCCAATGTCCATGGTCAGGAAACCGTAACCATCTATTGATCAACGAGCTAGTCAACTAGAGGCTTACTAGGGACATGGTGTTGTCTATGTATCCACACATGTATCTGAGTTTCCTATCAATACAATTATAGCATGGATAATAAACGATTATCATGAACAAGGAGATATAATAATAACTTATTTATTATTGCCTTTAGGGCATATTTCCAACAGTCTCCCACTTGCACTAGAGTCAATAATCTAGTTCATATCGCCATGTGATTAACACTGACAGGTCACATCGCCATGTGACCAACATCCAAAGAGTTTACTAGTGTCTAAACTAGTTCACATCATCATGTGATTAAGACTCAATGAGTTCTTAGGTTTGATCATGTTTTGCTTGTGAGAGAGGTTTTAGTCAACGGGTCTGCAACATTCAGCTCCGTATGTACTTCGCAAATCTCTAGGTCATATTGTAAATGCTGCTTCCACGCTCCACTTGGAGCTATTCCAAATGGTTGTTCCACTATACGTATCCGGCTTCTCTACTCAGAGCTATCCGGATAGGTGTTAAGCTTGCATCGACGCAACTCTTTACGTCGAACTCTTTATCACCTTCATAACCGAGAAACATATCCTTATTCCTCTAAGGATAATTTTGACCGCTATCTGGTGATCTACTCCTTGATCACCTTTGTACCCTCTTGCCAGACATGTGGCAAGGCACATTTCAGGTGCGGTACTTAGCATAGCATACTGTAGAGCCTACGTCTAAAGCATAGGGGACGACCTTCGTCCTTTCTCTCTCTTATGCCGTGGTCGAGCTTTAAGTCTTAACTTCATACCTTACAACTCAGGCAAGAACTCCTTCTTAGACTGATCCATCTTGAACACCTTCAAGATCATGTTAAGGTATGCGCTCATTTGAAAGTACCATTAAGCATTTTTTGATCTATCATTATAGATCTTGATGCTCAATGCTCAAGTAGCTTAATCCAGGTTTTCTATTGAAAAACACCTTTCAAATAACCCTATATGCTTTCTAGAAATTCTACATCATTTCTGATCAACAATATGTCAACAACATATACTCATCAGAAATTCTATAGTGCTCCCACTCACTTCTTTGGAAATACAAGTTTCTCATAAACTTTGTATAAACCTAAAATCTTTGATCATCTTATCAAAGTGTATATTCCAACTCCGAGATGCTTACTCCAGTCCATGGAAGGATCGCTGGAGCTAGCATACCTTTTAGCATCCTTAGGATCGACAAAACCTTTCTGATTGTATCACATACAACCTTTCCTTATGAAAACTGGTAAGGAAACTCGTTTTGACATTCATCTGCTAGATTTCATAAATGCAGCTAATGCTAACATGATTCCGACAGACTTAAACATCGCTACAGATGAGAAAATCTCATCGTAGTCAACTCCTTGAACTTGTGAAAAACTCTTCACCACAAGTCGAGCTTCATAGACGGTGATATTACCGTCCACGTCTGTCTTCTTCTTAAAGATCCATTTATCTCAATGGCTTGCCGATCATTGGGCAAGTCCACCAAAGTCCATGCTTTGTTCTAATACATGGATCCTATCTCGGATTTCATGGCTTCTAACCATTTGTCGGAATATGGGCCCACCATCGCTTCTCCATAGCTCGTAGGTTCATTGTTGTCTAGCAACATGACCTTCAAGATGGGATTACTGTACCACTCTGAAGTAGTATGCATCCTTGTCATCCTACGAGGTACGGTAGTGACTTGATCCGAAACTTCATGATCACTATCATAAGCTTCTACTTCAACTGGTGTAGGCGCCACAGGAACAACTTCCTGTGCCCTGCTACACACTAGTTGAAGTGACGGTTCAATAACCTCATCAAGTCTCCACCATGCTCCCACTCAACTTTCCGAGACAAACTTTTCTCGAGAAAGAACCCGATTCAAGAAACAATCCCTATTGCTTTCGGATCTGAATTAGGAGGTATACCCAACTGTTTTGGGTGTCCTATGAAGATGCATTTTATCCGCTTTGGGTTCGAGCTTATCAACCTGAAACTTTTTCACATAAGCGTCGCAGCCCCAAACCTTTCAAGAAACGACAACTTAGGTTTCTCCAAACGGTGTCGTCTCAACGGAATTACGTGGTACCCTATTAAAGTGAGTGCGGTTGTCTCTAATGCCTAACCCATGAACGATAGTGGTAATTCGATAAGAGACATCATGGTACGCACCATATCCAATAGGGTGCAACTATGATGTTCGGACACACCATCACACTATGGTGTTCCAGGCGGTATTAATTGTGAAACAATTTCCACAATGTCTTAATTGTGTGCCAAAGCTCGTAACTCAGATACTCATCTCTATGATCATATCATAGACATTTTATCCTCTTGTCACAATGACCTTCAACTTCACTCTGAAATTACTTGAACCATTCAATAATTCAGACTTGTGTTTCATCAAGTAAATATATAGTATCTACTTAAATCATCTGTGAAGTAAAACATAACGATATTCACTGCATGCCTCAGCACTCATTGGACTGCACACATCAAAATGTGTTACTTCCAACAAGTTGCTATCTTGTTCCATTTCACTGAAACCGAGGCTTTTCAGTCATCTTGCCCATATGGTATGATTTGCATATCTCAAGTGATTCAAAATCAAGTGAGTCCAAACGATCCATCTGCATGGAGTTTCTTCATGCGTATACACCAATAGACATGGTTCGCATGTCTCAAACTTTTCAAAAATGAGTGAGTCCAAAGATCCATCAACATGGAGCTTCTTCATGCGTTTTATACCAATATGACTTACATGGCAGTGCCACAAGCAAGTGGTACTATCATTACTATCTTATATCTTTTGGCATGAAAATGTGTATCACTACGATCGAGATTCAATAAACCATTCCTTTAGGTGCAAGACCATTGAAGGTATTATTCAAATAAACAGAGTAACCATTATTCTCCTTAAACAAATAACCGCATTGCGATAGACATAATCCAATCATGTCTATGCTCAACGCAAACACAAAATCTCGATGGTAGAGGGAGCGTGCAATGCTTGATCACATCAACCTTGGAAACACTTCCAACACGTATCGTCAGCTCACCTTTAGCTAGTCTCCGTTTATTCCGTAGCTTTTATTTCGAGTTACTAACACTTAGCAACCGAACCGGTATCTAATACCCTGGTGCTACTACGAGTACTAGTAAAGTACACATTAACATAATGTATATCCAATATACTTCTATCGACCTTGCCAGCCTTCTTATCTATCAAGTATCTAGGGTAATTCTGCTCCAGTGGTTGTTCCCCTTATTACAGAAGCACTTAGTCTCGGGTTTGGGTTAAACCTTGGGTTTCTTCACTAGAGTAGCAGCTGATTTGCTGTTTCATGAAGTATCCCTTCTTGCCCTTGCCCTTCTTGAAAATAGTGGTTTCATTAACCATCAACAATTGATGCTCCTACTTGACTTCTACTTTCATGGTGTCAAACATCGCGAATACTTCAAGGATCATCATATCAATCCCTCATATGTTATAGTTCATCACGAAGCTCTAGCAGCTTGGTGGCAATGACTTTGGAGAAACATCACTATCTCATCTGGAAGATCAATTCCCACTCGATTCAAGTGATTGTTGCACTCAGACAATCTGAGCACAAGCTCAACGATTGAGCTTTTCTCCCTTAGTTTGCAGGCTAAGAAAATCGTCGGAGGTCTTATACCTCTTGACGTGGGCACGAGCCTGAAATCCCAATTTCATCCCTCGAAACATCTCATCTGTTCCGTGACGTTTCGAAAACATCTTTGGTGCCTGAACTCTAAACCGTTTAACTGAACTATCACGTAGTTATCAAAACGTGTATGTCTGATGTTCGCAACATCCACAAACGATGTTTGGGGTTCAGCACACTGAGCGGTGCATTAAGGACATAAGCTTTCTACTGTCCGCATAATCGCTACTGTCAACTTTCAACTATATTTTCTCTAGGAACATATCTAAACAGTGGAACTAAAGCGCGAGCTTACGACATAATTTGCAAAGATATTTTGACTATGTTCAGGATAATTAAGTTCATCTCATGAACTCCCACTCAGATAGACATCCCTCTAATCATCTAAGTGATTACATGATCCGAGTCAACTACGCCGTGTTCGATCATCACGTGAGACGGACTAGTCATCATCGGTGAACATCTTCATGTTGATCTTATCTGCTATACGACTCATGCTCGACCTTTCGGTCTCTTGTGTTCTGAGGCCATGTCTGTACATGCTAGGCTCGTCAAGTTAACCTAAGTGTTTCGCGTGTGTAAATTTGGCTTACACCCGTTGTATGTGAACGTAAGAATCTATCACACCCGATCATCACGTGGTGCTTCGAAACGACGAACTTTCGCAACGGTGCACAGTTAGGGGGAACACTTTCTTGAAATTTTAATGAGGGATCATCTTATTTACTACCGTCGTTCTAAGCAAATAAGATGTATAAACATGATAAACATCACATGCAATCAAATAGTGACATAATATGGCCAATATCATTTTGCTCCTTTTGATCTCCATCTTCAGGGCTCCATGATCATCGTCATCACCGGCATGACACCATGATCTCCATCATCATGATCTCCATCATCGTGTCTCCATGAAGTTGTCTCGCCAACAAATTACTTCTACTACTATGGCTACCGGTTAGCAATAAAGTAAAGTAATTACATGGCGTTGTTCAATGACACGCATGTCATACAATAAATAAAGACAACTCCTATGGCTCCTGCCGGTTGTCATACTCATCGACATGCAAGTCGTGATTCCTATTACAAGAACATGATCAATCTCATACATCACATATAATTCATCACATTCTTCTTGGCCATATCACATCACATAGCATACCCTGCAAAAACAAGTTAGACGTCCTCTAATTGTTGTTTGCATGTTTTATGTGGCTGCTATGGGTTTCTAGCAAGAACGTTTCTTACCTATGCACAACCACAACGTGATATGTCAATTGCTATTTACCCTTCATAAGGACCCTTTTCATCGAATCCGTTCCGACTAAAGTGGGAGAGACTGGCACCCGCTAGCCACCTTATGCACCAAGTGCATGTCAGTCGGTGGAACCTGTCTCACGTAAGTGTACATGTAAGGTCGGTCCGAGCCGCTTCATCCCACAATACCGTCGAAACAAGATTGTTCTAGTAACGGTAAGCATATTGAACAAAATCAACGCCCACAACTACTTTGTGTTCTACTCGTGCAAAGAATCTACGCAATAGACCTAGCTCATGATGCCACTGTTGGGGAACGTAGCAGAAATTCAAAATTTTCCTACGTGTCACCAAGATCTATCTATGGAGAAACCAGCAACGAGGGGAAGGAGAGTGCATCTACATACCCGTGTAGATCGCTAAGCGGAAGCGTTCAAGAGAACGGGGTTGAAGGAGTCGTACTCGTCGTGATCCAAATCACCGGAGATCCTAGTGCCGAACGGACGGCACCTCCGCGTTCAACACACGTACAGCCCGGTGACGTCTCCCATGCCTTGATCCGGCAAGGTGAGAGGGAGAGGTTGAGGAAGACTCCATCCAGCAGCAACACAATGGCGTGATGGTGATGGAGGAGCATGGTAGTCCAGTAGGGCTTCGCCAAGCACCGCGAGATATGAGGAGAAAGAGAGGTAGGGTTGCGCCAACAGGAGAAGAAACTCATGTGTTGGGCTGCTCCTATGCCTCCACTATATATAGGGGGAGAGGGGGCTGCGCCCCCACCTAGGTTTCCACCCCTAGGGGGCGGCGGCCAGCCCTAGATCCCATCTAGGGGGGCGGCCAAGGGGTGGAGAGGAGGAAACTTGCCCCCCAAGCAAGGTGGGGCGCCCCCTCCTCAAACCCTAGGCACCTTGGGCCCTTGTGGGGGGGTGGGCGCACCAGCCCACCTGGGGCTGGTCCCCTCCCACACTTGGCCCATGCAGCCCTCCGGGGCCGGTGGCCCCACTTGGTGGACCCCCGGGACCCTCCCGGTGGTCCCGGTACGTTACCGATAAAACCTGAAACTTTTCCGGTGACCAAAACAGGACTTCCCATATATAAATATTTACCTCCAGACCATTCCGGAACTCCTCGTGACGTCCGGGATCTTATCCGGAACTCCGAACAACATTTGGTAACCACATACAAACTTCCTTTATAACCCTAGCGTCATCGAACCTTAAGTGTGTAGACCCTACGGGTTCGGGAACCATGCAGACATGACCGAGATGTTCTCCGGTCAATAACCAACAGCGGGATCTGGATACCCATGTTGGCTCCCACATGTTCCACGATGATCTCATCGGATGAACCACGATGTCAAGGACTCAATCGATCCCGTATGCAATTCCCTTTGTCTAGCGGTATTGTACTTGCCCGAGATTCGATCGTCGGTATCCTGATACCTTGTTCAATCTCGTTACCGGCAAGTCTCTTTACTCGTTCCATAACACATCATCCCGTGATCAACCCCTTGGTCACATTGTGCACATTATGATGATGTCCTACCGAGTGGGCCCAGAGATACCTCTCCGTTTACACGGAGTGATAAATCCCAGTCTTGATTCGTGCCAACCCAACAGACACTTTCGGAGATACCTGTAGTGCACCTTTATAGCCACCCAGTTACGTTGTGACGTTTGGTACACCAAAAGCATTCCTACGGTATCCGGGAGTTGCACAATCTCATGGTCTAAGGAAAAGACACTTGACATTAGAAAAGCTTTAGCATACGAACTACACGATCTTTGTGCTAGGCTTAGGATTGGGTCTTGTCCATCACATCATTCTCCTAATGATGTGATCCCGTTATCAATGACATCCAATGTCCATGGTCAGGAAACCGTAACCATCTATTGATCAACGAGCTAGTCAACTAGAGGCTTACTAGGGACATGGTGTTGTCTATGTATCCACACATGTATCTGAGTTTCCTATCAATACAATTATAGCATGGATAATAAACGATTATCATGAACAAGGAAATATAATAATAACTTATTTATTATTGCCTCTAGGGCATATTTCCATCAGGAAGACTATATGATAGTTGAGTATGTGGAGTTTGCTAAATCAAAGCTCTGACATAGACCCTTCCTGAAAATAAGATGAATTGTAATTGTTTGATGACTGAGAATGAAGTTTGCTAGTTTTCAAGAAAGTTTATGATCTGTGCTTTAACATGTGAATAGCTTGTTACTTGATCTTGAGAAGTTTTATGAGATGAACTACTGTTATGACATATAGTGATGCTAGAAAAGGTGATTGAAATTATCATTGATCAAACTTGTGCACCTACTAGCATTCACACTTCATAAATTATTTCTTTTATCATTTACCTACTTGAGGACGAGCAGGAATTAAACTTGGGGATGGTGATACGTCTCCAACGTATCTATAATTTATGAAGCATTCATGCTATTATATTATCTGTTTTGGATGTTTATGGGATTTATTATACGCTTTTATATTATTTTTGGGACTAACCTATTAACCGGAGGCTCATCCCATATTGTTGTTTTCTTGCCTATTTCAGTGTTTCGAAGAAAAGGAATATCAAACGGAGTCCAAACGGAATGAAACCTTCGGGAAAGTTATTTTTGGAAAGGAAACAATCCAGGAGACTTGGAGTTGAAGTCAAGGAAGCTTCGAGATGGCCACGAGGGTGGGGGGCGCCCCCCCTACTGGGCGTGCCCCCCTGTCTTGTGGGCCCCTCGAGCGTCCCCCGACCGACTTCTTTCACCTATATAAGTCCATATACCCTAAAAACATCGGGGACAACAATAGATCAGGAGTTCCGCCGCCGCAAGCCTCTGTAGCCACCAAAACCTCTCGGGAGCCTGTTCCGGCACCCTGCCGGAGGGGGAACCCATCACCGGTGGCCATCTTCGTCATCCCGGCGCTCTCCATGACGAGGAGGGAGTAGTTCACCCTCGGGGCTGAGGGTATGTTCCAGTAGCTATGTGTTTGATCTCTCTCTCTCTCTCGTGTTCTTGAGGTGATACGATCTTGATGTATCGCGAGCTTTGCTATTATAGTTGGATCTTATGATGTTTCTCCCCCTCTACTCTCTTGTAATGGATTGAGTTTTTCCTTTGAAGTTATCTTATCAGATTGAGTCTTTAAGGATTTGAGAATACTTGATGTATGTTTTGCCATGCTTATCTGTGGTGACAATGGGATATTCACGTGATTCAACTTGATGTATGTTTTGGTGATCAACTTGTGGTTTCCATGACCTTGGGAATCTATGCATAGGGGTTGGCACACGTTTTTATCTTGACTCTCCGATAGAAACTTTGGGGCACTCTTTGAAGTACTTTGTGTTGGTTGAATAGATGAATCTGAGATTGTGTGATGCATATCGTATAATCATGCCCATGGATACTTGAGGTGGCAATGGAGTATCTAGGTGATATTAGGGTTTTGGTTGATTTGTGTCTTAAGGTGTTATTCTAGTATGAACTCTATGATAGATTGAACGAAAATAATAGCTTCGTGTTATTTTACTACGGACTCTTGAATAGATCGAGCAGAAAGGATAACTCTGAGGTGGTTTCGTACCCTACCATAATCTCTTTGTTTGTTCTCCGCTATTACTGTCTTTGGAGTGACTCTTTATTGCATGTTGAGGGATAGTTATGTGATCTAATTATGTTATTATTGTTGAGAGAACTTGCACTAGTGAAAGTATGAACCTTAGGCCTTGTTTCCTAGCATTGCAATACCATTTACGCTCACTTTTATCATTAGTTACCTTGCTGTTTTTATATTTTCAGATTACAAAAACCTATATCTACCATCCATATTGCACTTGTATCACCATCTCTTCGCCGAATTCATGCATCTATACAATTTACCATTGTATTGGGTGTGTTGGGGACACAAGAGACTCTTTGTTATTTGGTTGCAGAGTTGTTTGAGAGAGACCATCTTCATCCTACGCCTCCCACGGATTGATAAACCTTAGGTCATCCACTTGAGGGGAATTTGCTACTGTCCCACAAACCTCTGCACTTGGAGGCCCAACAACGTCTACAAGAAGAAGGTTGTGTACTAGACGTCACTCGCCGCCTCCTTCTGGATGGAGTAGCGGAGCAAGCAGCAGCGTGCAGCAAGGGCGCAAGTAGCGGTGTGACCGCGCGTAGCTCGAGTGCTGGTGGTGGCGCGCATCACTGCATCAAGAAACATCGCGGTAGCATGCAGCGCGGGCGGCGCAAGAAGCGGCGCGGCTGCGCGCATCACTGGAGGGAGCAGAGGCGAGCCGCGGCGGCAGGACACATACCGCAGGGACTAGGCGCAGCCCACCCGCCTAGCCAGCTCGCCGTTGACTGCCACAGCAGACGCGCGACTCTGCCCATGCCCTCTACTCCCCAGCGACGAGCTTCATGCCCGCGTGTTGCCGCTCTGCTTGGGCAGCCCAAATCTAGAGTTGATTCCTTTTTGTTCGCCTCCGCCCCTGCTCCAGACGAGGGGAGGTCAACGTCAAGCTCTCATGGATGTGGGAGCGTCATGGGCGAAGGGTCGGACGAGGTGCTAGATAGGGCAGCGCCTTCCGCCCCGCCATGGCCGTAGCCTTCCCCTGCTGCTACCGCCTGCCAGGGGGGTTGATTGTGTTTTCTTATTTGTTTCAGGGGTGCGTATATTAATTTTTTGCCATGTCATCTCCTTACAATGAGGCCCACTTGTTAGAAAGCAATCAAACTAACCAAATCACCCAATCAGTGCTTTTTGCAATAAGATTAGAGAAATTGCGGTGTTTTTTGCAATGGATTAGCGACTTGGTGGGTTTCTACAAACCTAGCCGCAAATGTGGTAGTTTCCTGCAATTGGCTCACATTTCTCCAATCTATACGCGGTCCAAATCATGTTTTGTATTGCTAACAATGCAAAAAAAGAAAAGAAAAACAACCTCTCGAGGTGCCCAAGCCTTACATACCGCGGAGCTCATGGGTGAGCGAGTAGCCCCCAACCCTCGCCATATGCTTCCAAGTGATAATGACACACGTGCACCGAAAGGGTGACAATTTGCCATCTATGGTCCATCTGTTGGGGAACGTTGCAGAAAATTAAAATTTTTCCTACGGTTTCACCAAGATCCATCTATGAGTTCATCTAAGCAACGAGTCATGGGAGAGAGATTGCATCTACATACCACTTTCTAGATCGCGCGGAAGCGTTCAAAAGAACGGGGTTGAAGTAGTCGTTCTCGTCGTGATCCTATCACCGGAGATCCTAGCGCCGAACGGACGGCACCTCCGCGTTCAACACACGTACGGTCAGCGTGACGTCTCCTCCATCTTGATCCAGCAAGGGGGAAGGAGAGGTTGATGATGATAGCTCCAGTAGCAGCACGACGGCGTGGTGACGGTGGAACAGCAGCACTCCGGCAGGGCTTCGCCAAGCACGTGACAGAGGAGGAAGAGGTGTAGCAGGGGGAGGGAGGCGCCAGAACTTCAGGGGTGCGGCTGCCCCCTCCCCCCTTCCCTTTATATAGGCCCCCAGGGGGGGCGCCGGCCCTGGGAGATCCAATCTCCCAAGGGGGCGGCGGCCAAGGGGGTGGAGTACCCCCCAAGCCAAGTGGGGCGCCCCCCCCCCACCCTAGGGTTTCAACCCTAGGCGCAGGGGGTGGGCCAAGGGGGGCACACCAGCCCACTATGTGCTGGTTCCCCTCCCCACTTCGGCCCTTGGGGCCCTCCGGGATGGGTGGCCCCACCCGGTGGACCCCCGGGACCCTTCCGGTGGTCCCGGTACAATACCGGGTGACCCCAAAACTTTCCCGATGGCCAAAACATCACTTCCTATATAGTTTTCTTTACCTCCAAACCATTCCGGAACTTGTCGTGACGTCCGGGATCTCATCCGGGACTCCGAACAACATTCGGTTTGCTGCATACTCATATTCATACAACCCTAGCGTCACCGAACCTTAAGTGTGTAGACCCTACGGGTTCACGAGACATGCAGACATGACCGAGACGGCTCTTCGATCAATAACCAAAAGCGGGATCTGGATACCCATGTTGGTTCCCACATACGCCTCGATGATCTCATCGGATGAACCACGATGTCAAGGGTTCATGCAACCCCGTATACTATTCCCTTTGTCAGACGGTATGTTACTTGCCCGAGACTCGATCGTCGGTATCCCAATACCTCGTTCAGTCTCGTTACCGACAAGTCACTTTACTCGTACCGTAATGCATGATCCCGTGACCAGACACTTGGTCACTTTGAGCTCATTATGATGATGCATTACCGAGTGGGCCCAGAGATACCTCTCCGTCATACGGAGTGACAAATCCCAGTCTCGATCCGTGTCAACCCAACAGACACTTCCGGAGATACCTGTAGTGCACTTTTATAGTCACCCAGTTACGTTGTGACGTTTGGTACACCCAAAGCACTTTTACGGTATCCGGGAGTTACACGATCTCATGGTCTAAGGAAGAGTTACTTGACATTGAAAAAGCTCTAGCAAAACGAACTACACGATCTTGTGCTATGCTTAGGATTGGGTCTTGTCCATCACGTCATTCTCCTAATGACGTGATCCCGTTGTCAATGACATCTAATGTCCATAGCAGGAAACCATGACTATCTGTTGACCAACGAGCTAGTCAACTAGAGGCTTACTAGGGACATATTGTGGTCTATGTATTCACACGTGTATTACGATTTCCGGATAATACAATTATAGCATGAATAAAAGACAATTATCATGAACAAGGAAATATAATAATAATCCTTTTATTATTGCCTCTAGGGCATATTTCCAACAGTCTCCCACTTGCACCAGAGTCAATAATCTAGTTACATTGTGATGAATCGAACACCCATAGAGTTCTGGTGTTGATCATGTTTTGCTCGCGAGAGAGGTTTAGTCAACGGATCTGCGACATTCAAATCCGTATGTACTTTGCAAATATCTATGTCTCCATCTTGAACATTTTCACAGATGGAGTCGAAATGACGCTTGATGTGCCTGGTCTTCTTGTGAAACCTGGGCTCCTTGGCAAGGGCAATAGCTCCAGTGTTGTCACAGAAGAGTTTGATCGGCCCCGACGCATTGGTATGACTCCTAGGTCGGTGATGAACTCCTTCACCCATATTGCTTCATGCGCTGCCTCCGAGGCTGCCATGTACTCCGCTTCACATGTAGATCCCGCCACGACGCTCTGCTTGCAGCTGCACCAGCTTACTGCTCCACCATTCAACATATACACGTATCCGGTTTGTGACTTAGAGTCATCCAGATCTATGTCGAAGCTAGCGTCGACGTAACCCTTTACGACGAGCTCTTCGTCACCTCCATAAATGAGAAACATGTCCTTTGTCCTTTTCAGGTACTTCAGGATATTCTTGACCGCTGTCCAGTGTTCCTTGCCGAGATTACTTTGGTACCTTCCTACCAAACTCACGGCAAGGTTTACATCAGGTCTGGTACACAGCATGGCATACATAATAGATCCTATGGCTGAGGCATAGGGGATGACGCTCATCTCTTCTTTATCTTTTGCCGTGGTCGGGCATTGAGCCGAGCTCAATCTCACACCTTGAAGTACAGGCAAGAACCCTTTCTTGGACTGATCCATTTTGAACTTCTTCAAAATCTTATCAAGGTATGTGCTTTGTGAAAGACCTATGAGGCATCTCGATCTATCCCTATAGATCTTGATTCCTAATATATAAGCAGCTTCTCCAAGGTCCTTCACTGAAAAACACTTATTCAAGTAGGCCTTAATGCTGTCCAAGAATTCTATATCATTTCCCATCAAAAGTATGTCATCTACATATAATATGAGAAATGCTACAGAGCTCCCACTCACTTTCTTGTAAACGCAGGCTTCTCCATAAGTCTGCATAAACCCAAACGCTTTGATCATCTCATCAAAGCAAATGTTCCAATTCCTAGATGCTTGCACGAGCCCATAAATGGATCGCTGGAGCTTGCATACTTTATTAGCATTCTTAGGATCGACAAAACCCTCCGGCTGCATCATATACAGTTCTTCCTTAAGATGCCCGTTAAGGAATGCCGTTTTGACGTCCATCTGCCATATCTCATAATCATAGTATGCGGCAATTGCTAACATGATTCGGATGGACTTAAGCTTCGCTACGGGAGAGAAAGTCTCATCGTAGTCAATCCCTTGAACTTGCCGATAACCCTTAGCGACAAGTCAAGCTTTATAGATGGTGACATTACCATCCGCGTCCGTCTTCTTCTTAAAGATCCATTTGTTTTCTATCGCTCGCCGATCATCGGCAAGTCAGTTAAAGTCCATACTTTGTTTTTATACAAGGATTCTATCTCGGATTTCATGGCTTCTAGCCATTTGTTGGAATATGGGCCCGCCATCGCTTCTTCATAGTTCGAAGGTTCACCGTTGTCTAACAACATAATTTCCAGGGCAGGGTTGCCGTACCACTCTAGTGCCGAACGTGTCCTTGTGGACCTACGAAGTTCAGTAGCAACTTGATCCGAAGTACCTTGATCATCATCATTAATTTCCTCTCCAGTCAGTGTAGGCACCACAGGAACATTTTCCTGAGCTGCACTATCTTCCGGTTCAAGAGGTAGTACTTCTTCGAGTTCTACTTTCCTCCCACTTACTCCTTTCGAGAGAAACTCCTTTTCAAGAAAGGATCCGTTCTTGGCAACAAAGATCTTGCCTTCGGATCTTAAGCATAAGGTATACCCAATGGTTTCCTTAGGGTATCCTATGAAGATGCATTTTTCCGACTTGGGTTCGAGCTTTTCAGGTTGATGTTTCTTGACATAAGCATCGCATCCCCAAACTTTTAGAAACGACAGCTTAGGTTTCTTCCCAAACCATAATTCATACGGTGTCGTCTCAACGGATTTAGACGGTGCCCTATTTAAAGTGAATGCAGCTGTCTCTAGAGCGTATCCCCAAAATGATAGCGGTAAATCGGTAAGAGACATCATAGATCGCACCATATCCAATAGAGTGCGATTACGACGTTCGGACACACCGTTACGCTGAGGTGTTCCAGGCGGCGTGAGTTGTGAAACGATTCCACATTTTCTTAAGTGTGTACCAAATTCGTGACTTAAATATTCTCCTCCACGATCCGATCGTAAGAACTTTATCTTTCGGTCACGTTGATTCTCTACTTCATTATGAAATTCCTTGAATTTTTCAAAGGTCTCAGACTTGTGTTTCATCAAGTAGACATACCCATATCTACTTAAGTCATCAGTGAGAGTGAGAACATAATGATATCCTCCACGAGCCTCAACACTCATTGGACCGCACACATCAGTATGTATGATTTCCAATAAGTTGGTTGCTCGCTCCATTGTTCCGGAGAACGGAGTCTTGGTCATTTTGCCCATGAGGCATGGTTCGCATGTGTCAAATGATTCATAATCTAGAGACTCTAAAAGTCCATCAGCATGGAGCTTCTTCATGCGCTTGACACCAATGTGACCAAGGCGGCAGTGCCACAAGTATGTGGGACTATCGTTATCAACTTTACATCTTTTGGTATTCACACTATGAATATGTGTAACATTACACTCGAGATTCATTAAGAATAAACCATTGACCATCGGGGCATGACCATAAAACATATCTCTCATATAAATAGAACAACCATTATTCTCGGATTTAAATGAGTAGCCATCTCGTATCAAACGAGATCCAGATACAATGTTCATGCTCAAACTTGGCACTAAATAATAATTATTGAGGTTTAAAACTAATTCCGTGGGCAAATGTAGAGGTAGCGTGCCGACGACGATCACATCGACCTTGGAACCATTCCTGACGCGCATCGTCACCTCGTCCTTCGCCAGTCTCCGCTTATTCTGCAGCTCCTGCTGTGAGTTACAAATGTGAGCAACGTCACCGGTATCGAATACCCAGGAGTTACTACGAGTACTGGTAAGGTACACATCAATTACATGTATATCAAATATAGCTTTAGTATTGCCGGCCTTCTTGTCCGCTAAGTATTTGGGGCAGTTCCACTTCCAGTGACCCTTCCCCTTGCAATAAAAGCACTCAGTCTCAGGCTTGGGTCCATTCTTTGACTTCTTCCCGGCAACTGGCTTACCGGGCGCGGCAACATCTTTGCCGTCCTTCTTGAAGTTCTTCTTACCCTTGCCCTTCTTGAACTTAGTGGTCTTATTGACCATCAACACTTGATGTTCTTTCTTGATTTCAACCTCTGCTGACTTCAGCATTGAGAATACTTCAGGAATGGTCTTCACCATCCCCTGCATATTGTAGTTCAGCACGAAGCTCTTGTAGCTTGGTGGGAGCGACTGAACAATTCTGTCAATGACCGCCTCGTCCGGGAGGTTGATCTCCAGCTGGGACAGGCGGTTGTGCAACCCAGACATTTTGAGTATGTGCTCACTGACAGAACTGTTTTCCTCCATCTTACAACTATAGAACTTGTCGGAGACTTCATATCTCTCGACCCGGGCATGAGCTTGGAAAACCATTTTCAGCTCCTCGAACATCTCATATGCTCCGTGCTTCTCAAAACGCTTTTGGAGCCCCGGTTCTAAGTTGTAAAGCATGCCACACTGAACGAGGGAGTAATCATCAGCACGTGATTGCCAAGTGTTCATAACGTCTTGGTTCTCTGGGATGGGTGCTTCACCTAGCGGTGCATCTAGAACATAATCTTTCTTGGCTGCTATGAGGATGATCCTCAGGTTCTGGACCCAGTCCGAATAGTTGCTGCCATCATCTTTCAGCTTGGTTTTCTC
Organism: Triticum aestivum; assembly: GCF_018294505.1. Classification (NCBI taxonomy): domain Eukaryota; kingdom Viridiplantae; phylum Streptophyta; class Magnoliopsida; order Poales; family Poaceae; genus Triticum; species Triticum aestivum. The sequence goes on from NC_057798.1 coordinate 494,883,938, forward strand.
TAGGAACGCATTGAAGTTCATGTTGACATTAGCGTTGGCCATTTGATCTACAAGACATATTTTGCAAAAGTTTTAGACTAAGTTCATGATAATTAAGTCCATGTAATCAAATTATTTAATGAACTCCCACTCAGATTAGACATCCCTCTAGTCATCTAAGTGTTACATGATCCGAGTCGACTAAGCCGTGTCCGATCATCACGTGAGACGGACTAGTCATCATCGGTGAACATCTCCATGTTGATCGTATCTTCCATACGACTCATGTTCGACCTTTCGGTCTCTGTGTTCCTAGGCCATGTCTGTACATGCTAGGCTCGTCAAGTTAACCCTAAGTGTTCTGCATGTGTAAATCTGTCTTACACCCGTTGTATGTGAACGTAAGGATCTATCACACCCGATCATCACGTGGTGCTTCGAAACGACGAACTTTAGCAACGGTGCACAGTTAGGGGGAACACTTTCTTGAAATTATTATAAGGGATCATTTTATTTACTACCACCGTTCTAAGTAAACAAGATGCACAAAACATAATAAACATCACATGCAATTATATAGTAGTGACATGATATGGCCAATATCATATAGCTCCTTCGATCTCCATCTTCGGGGCTCCATGATCATCTTCGTCACCGGCATGACACCATGATCTCCATCATCATGATCTTCATCATTGTGTCTTCATGAAGTTGTCACGCCAACGACTACTTCTACTTCTATGGCTAACGCGTTTAGCAATAAAGTAAAGTAATTTACATGGCGTTCTTCAATGACACGGAGGTCATACAAAAAATAAAGACAACTCCTATGGCTCCTGCCGGTTGTCATACTCATCGACATGCAAGTCGTGATTCCTATTACAAGAACATGATCTCATACATCACAATATGTCATTCATCATTCATCATAACTTCTGGCCATATCACATCACATAACAATTGCTGCAAAAACAAGTTAGACGTCCTCTAATTGTTGTTGCATCTTTTACGTGGCTGCAATTGGGTTCTAGCAAGAACGTTTTCTTACCTACAAATAACCACAACGTGATCTTGTCAACTTCTATTTACCCTTCATAAGGACCCTTTTCGTCGAATCCGCTCCAACTAAAGTGGGAGAGACAGACAACCGCCAGCCACCTTATGCAACTAGTGCATGTCAGTCGGTGGAACCGGTCTCACGTAAGCGTACGTGTAAGGTTGGTCCGGGCCGCTTCATCCCACAATACCGCTGAAGCAAGATAAGACTAGTAGAGGCAACCAAGTTGACAAGATCTACGCCCACAACAAAATTATGTTCTACTCGTGCAATAGAGAACTACGCATAAACCTGGCTCATGATGCCACTGTTGGGGAACGTTGCAGAAAATTAAAATTTTTCCTACGGTTTCACCAAGATCCATCTATGAGTTCATCTAAGCAACGAGTCATGGGAGAGAGATTGCATCTACATACCACTTTGTAGATCGCACGGAAGCGTTCAAAAGAACGGGGTTGAAGTAGTCGTTCTCGTCGTGATCCTATCACCGAAGATCCTAGCGCCGAACGGACGACACCTCCGCGTTCAACACACGTACGGTCAGCGTGACATCTCCTCCGTCTTGATCCAGCAAGGGGGAAGAAGAGGTTGATGATGATAGCTCCAGCAGCAGCACAACGGTATGGTGATGGTGGAACAGCAGCACTCCGGCAAGGCTTCGCCAAGCACGTGACGGAGGAGGAGGAGGTGTAGCAGGGGGAGGGAGGCGCCAGAACTTCAGGGGTGCGGCTGCCCCCTCCCCCCTTCCCTTTATATAGGCCCCCAGGGGGGGCGCCGGCCCTGGGAGATCCAATCTCCCAAGGGGGCGGCGGCAAAGGGGGTGGAGTACCCCCCAAGCCAAGTGGGGCGCCCCCTCCCTAGGGTTTCAACCCTAGGCGCGGGGGGTGGGCCAAGGGGGGCGCACCAGCCCACTATGGGCTGGTTCCCCTCCCCACTTAGGCCCTTGGGGCCCTCCGGGATGGGTGGCCCCACCCGCTGGACCACCGGGACCCATCCGGTGGTCCCGGTACAATACCGGGTGACCCCGAAACTTTCCCGATGGCCGAAACATCACTTCCTATATAGTTTTCTTTACCTTCGGACCATTCCGGAACTCCTCGTGACGTCCGGGATCTCATCCGGGACTCCGAACAACATTCGGTTTGCTGCATACTCATATTCATACAACCCTAGCGTCACCGAACCTTAAGTGTGTAGACCCTACGGGTTCGGGAGACATGCAGACATGACCAAGACGACTCTCCGGTCAATAACCAACAGCGGGACCTGGATACCCATGTTGGTTCCCACATACTCCTCGATGATCTCATTGGATGAACCACGATGTCAAGGGTTCATGCAACCCCGTATACTATTCCCTTTGTCAGACGGTATGTTACTTGCCCGAGACTCGATCGTCGGTATCCCAATACCTCGTTCAGTCTCGTTACCGGCAAGTCACTTTACTCGTACCGTAATGCATGATCCCGTGACCAGACACTTGGTCACTTTGAGCTCATTATGATGATGCATTACCGAGTGGGCCCAGAGATACCTCTCCGTCATACGGAATGACAAATCCCAGTCTCGATCCGTGTCAACCCAACAGACACTTTTGGAGATACCTGTAGTGCACTTTTATAGTCACCCAGTTACGTTGTGACGTTTGGTACACCCAAAGCACTCTTACGATATCCGGGAGTTACACGATCTCATGGTCTAAGGAAGAGTTACTTGACATTGAAAAAGCTCTAGCAAAACGAACTACAAGATCTTGTGCTATGCTTAGGATTGGGTCTTGTCCATCACGTCATTCTCCTAATGACGTGATCCCGTTGTCAATGACATCTAATGTCCATAGTCAGGAAACCATGACTATCTGTTGACCAACGAGCTAGTCAACTAGAGGCTTACTAGGGACGTATTGTGGTCTATGTATTCACATGTGTATTACGATTTCTGGATAATACAATTATAGCATGAATAAAAGAGAATTATCATGAACAAGGAAATATAATAATAATCCTTTTATTATTGCCTCTAGGGCATATTTCCAACACCATCATCCAGTGGATAGGAAGATTTATCTTGGCAAGCCACGCGTCCTTGTGCATGGCTTTCCTTAGCTTTCATTTTTCCCTAGAAGATGCCTCAAAGACTATCAGAGTAAGGCCAATTGTTTTCTCTCCGACGACCCATGGTGAATACCAAAAAAGGTGCCATTTCTAATGGTAATGTAAATGGAGGCACAAAAGAGGTCACGATCTGTTGCATCGCAAGGATTTTCCAACCCAACCCACATCTCGGTTGGCTCTTTTCATTCACACCAAAGCCATCTTAGTCTTAGAGCCTTCGCAAACTTAACAAGGTCTAGGATACCCAAACCTCCAAGGTCAGTTGGACCGCAATGATATTCCAATTAACACTGCACTTTGCTCGTGTAGCCTTTTTTGTACCCAGCCATAGGAAAGCTCGGTTGGCTCTTTTCATTCACACCAAAGCCATCTTAGTCTCAGAGCCTTCGCAAACTTAACAAGGTCTAGGATACCCAAACCTCCAAGGTCAGTTGGACCGCAATGATATTCCAATTAACACTGCACTTTGCTCGTGTAGCCTTTTTTGTACCCAGCCATAGGAAAGCTCTCTCAATTTTGTTGATGTTATGTAAAGTTCTCAAAGGGATTTTAAGGGCAGCGTTGTGGTATACCGCTTGCGAGGTGAGCACAGACTTGCCAAGTATTGCCCGAACCAGTGGCGGTGACATTTTTCTAATCGCAAGGAACATGTCTTGCTGCAACTTTATATTCAAGGAATGGGAAATTAACTCTCCGATGTTGCCAAACCAAAAGTGAGAGGCCCAACTATTTGATGGGGAAGTAAGTTTGGGTGGCCGAGAAACAAGAAATGATTGAGTCCAGGTTGAGGTGTCCATAGTCCATACCATTGAGATCACTTAACTCTTTTGGAAATTAGTGCAAACGCACGTATTATCACCAAAGCAAGTAAACACATGTTACTGACATTGCCTTTGTCCGTAACACGTGCGGGCTTGGCCTACCGGTGGGAAATAATCTCATCAGGTAGATCAAACAAATTTTGACTATCAAACCATGTCAATCCAACAATCTATATTGCTTCAGTATTAATATTCGAGATTTGTAAATTCCGACCAATCGGGATCTGGCAATAGATCCAAACGATCTTGATGCCGCCCGATCAGGATCCGACGCCGCAGAATAATTGCCACTTTAATGAGATCCGATTTTATGGAAACAGGCACATCACAAAATAATTATCCCTTTAATGACTTTTCGATCACGTGGCCGTGGAATTGTTGGTGCCTTAATGGGATTCAATTTTACGGCAGATTTTTCGTGATTAATGACTTTTCTATCATGCCGCTTTAATGGGATTCGATTTTTAGGAAATTTTTCTATGATGCAAGGCCTCAAGATAAATAGCCAAAAAATGTTGTGGTAGCCAGGAATTGAACCCACAACCTCATGTGCCGATCACGTGGCCGTTGAATTGTTGGTGCCTTAATGGGATTCAATTTTACGGCAGATTTTTCGTGATTAATGACTTTTCTATCATGCCGCTTTAATGGGATTCGATTTTGTAGGAAATTTTTCTATGATGCAAGGCCTCAAGATAAATAGCCAAAAATTGTTGTGGTAGCCAGGAATTGAACCCACAACCTCATGTGCCAATCAAACAACAACAACCAACTAGGGTAGATCAATTTGTTGGTTTGTTAGAAGATACACTACTTATACCTTCTTAATACGAGTTTCTAAAAGAAATTGAATCAACAGTCTTATCGGTCCCAATTACTTTAAGTTTTGCATCCAAGTTCGATCATTTTCTTGCAAGTTTCATACCACTTCACATATTTCAAAAAAGTTTCTCAAACATTTTTCGGTAAGTTCTATGTAAATAGCAGGGTAATTTATGCGTCATGGATCTGATAACTTATGTACATACATCATGATAACTTTGACCTAGGAAAAAAGTTTGTTGAAACAACCCGATAACTTCAGTGTAAGTTGCGTGATAATTTACATACCACCGACCTAGTAAATTACATACGAACACCATGATAAGTTTGACCCTGGAGTTTTTTTGTTAAAACATAGGTATATGTAAACAACGAACGTTCCAGTTTTTAGTCATATGTACATGATTTTTCACACCATATTTTTTCATTGAAACATATCCCCGATAATTTTTGTGATAATATAGGCTTCTAGACTTGATAACTTTAGTTCAAACACCACGATAACTTTGACCCCGTGGATAAAAGTTGTTGAAAAGATACCATCGATAACTTTTTTGTAAATAGCATGATAATATACACTCCCGGACTTGATAATTTATGCATAAACACCATGGTAACTTTGACCCATGGAAAAAAGTTGTTAAAAAACATACTCCGGTAACATCTATATAAATTACATGGTAATATAAGCTTCTAGACCTAATAACTTAGAAACAAATAGTACGATAACTTTGACCCTTGATTTTTTTGTTGAAAACATACTCTGATATTTTTTGTCTAAATAGCATGATAGTATAGGCTCTCAGTCCTGATAACTTAGGTACAAACACCACAATAACTTTGACCCGTGAATTTGTTTTGTTGAAAACATACCACTAATAACTTTTCGTGTAAATAACATGATACTATATGCTCTCGGACATGATAACTTAGGTACAAACACCACGATAACTTTAACCCGTGAAAAAAAGTTGTTGAAAACATACTTCGGTAGGATCTGTGTAAATAACATGGTAATATAGGCTCCTGGACCGATAACTTAGGTACAGACACCACGATAACTTTGACCGGTGAAAAAAAGTTGTTGAAAACATACTCTAATAATTTTTGTGTGTAAATAGCATGATAATTTAGGCTCTCAGTCCTGATAACATAGGTACAAACACCACGATAACTTTGACCCATGAAAAAAGTTATTAAAAACATACTCCGGTAGGATCTGTGTAAATAACATGGTAATATAGACTCCTGGACCTGATAACTTAGGTACAAACACCACGATAACTTTGACCGGTGAAAAACATTTGTTGAAAACATACTCTGATAACAAATAGTATGATAATTTAGGCTATCGGTCCGTATAACGTATGTACAAACACATGATAACTTTGATCTATGAAAAAAAGTTGTTGAAAACATACTCCGGTAGGATCTGTGTAAATAACATGGTAATATAGGCTCCTGGACCTGATAACTTAGGTACAAACACCACAATAACTTTGACCAGTGAAATTTTTTGTAGAAAACATACTCTGATAACTTTTTTTTGTGTAAATAGCGTGATAATTTAGACTCTCGGTCCTAATAACGTAGGTACAAACACCATGATAACTTTGACCCGTGACTTTTTTTTGTTGAAAACATACTCTGGTTGGATCTTTGTAAATAATATGGTAATATACGCCTAGCAGTGCTGATAACTTATTTATACAGATGTTGAAATATACGTCGGTAATTTCTGTGTAAATAAAATGGTAGTTTTTGAATGACAAACATCATAACTTACGTTCAAAAATCATGGTATCTTAGACATTAACATTTTAAGAACATGATATTTTAGCATGATTAGCCTGATAAGTTTGGTGTGAATTACCTGATAAATTTAGCACGGTTGGCCTGGTACATCTAGCATGAGCAGTCTTGCTTCAGTTAACTCAAACATAGTTATATGTATAAAAATTAGATTAGATGTCAAACGGCAAATATGCATATAGGATTCGTTAGTCTAGTTGGTTGTCAGAGATAGCTTTGAAAGGGGATGTCTTACGTTCAATTCCTGCTTTTTACACATTTTTTTCCAATGGAGAAGAAACTAGAGGAGGAAAAAAAACAGAAAACGTGCGCCGGTGGGTTTAGCGATCACGAAGGATTAGTGATCGAGCGGGGGGATGAGAAGAAAAAACAGAAAATGTACGCTTGTGGCCTCGTGGGATACGATCAAGCAAGTGGACTTAGCGATGGTGGGAAAGATCGTTTGGATCTATCCTTATAAACCAAAGGACGTCGGTAACTGCCACACGTGTAGCAGGAAAAGAGACGCACCACAAGTCTCTAATACAAATAGATTGCCACGCGAATCTTTTTGGATTTTCAGTTTTTAAAATGTTTTATCTCATAAATGAAAAATCCGATTAAAGATCCGTTTTCACCGTTAAATCCCTCGCGACGAGATCTTCAAAACTAGATCTCATATCGATATATTTCGGTGAAATTTTTTTTTGGTTAAAAGTTGTCATGTCTATTGTACATGAATTGCCATGATATTTACACTGAAGTTGCCATGATATGTTTCAACTATTTCCTTTTACATTTAAAAGTAAATTTTAACATATTATAAAACAGAGAATTAAAAAACTAGACCTGCCATGCACCATAAAATAAAATTGCCATGATACATGCACTTAAAATTGACATGGTTTAATAAAAAAATATTTTCATGGTCAAAGTATTGGAATTGCCATCATCAAAAAACTAAAGTTGCCATGATCTACAAACTAGAATTGCCACATGGCAACTTTAGTTTAAGCACTATGGCAACTATAATGTAAACATCATGGCAACTTCTGGGCAAAAAAAAAAAATTCGTCAAAACATATCAACATGGGGTCTAGTTTTGAAGATCTCGTCGAGACGGATTTAATGATGAAAATGGATTTTTAGTTCGCTTTTTTATTTAGGAGATAAAATATTTTAAAACCGAAAACCAAAAAGATTTCTGCTGATATCATCTATTCATAAGTGACAAAATGAGTGGTGATGGAGGCGTGTGGGCTATCTGCAAACGCCCACATGTGTGGGCGTTAGTTTTTCCAAAACCGAATATTTGGACATTTTCACGGTCCATTAATATTATACTATCAAATATCAATATCTATACTATCCACGTAATGAAATTTTAATCGATATCCTACCTAATATTAGCGTGCAAAAATCAGCAACGGGCTACGGTTTTCCAGTGAACGGCCGGGAACGCGGCCCTCGAGCCGTGTCTATTTCCGCATTCTGTTTGGGTATCCGGGATTATCTCCCGGCCCATTACACTCCCCCAGATCGAAAAGAAAACACACTATATAATCCAGCAACGTGCGGAAAACATCCAGATCCCGATCTAGCGCACTCCACTCCCCTGAAAAAACAAAACAAACAGTGCGCGCTCCACTCCCCGTCACGCGACCCGGCGACGAACGGCCGCGCCCATCGAGCGCACCGCCGGCGCCCTCCCATCCCCTCTGCCGGGCCTTGTTGCCGGTAAGCTCCTCCCGTTCTTCCTCTTCCGTTCCGTCTCCGGCATCGCATTCCTTTTTGTGGTAGAGCTTGGTGAGGTTGAGCGCTTGGATACCAGTGAGCGAGGCAGGCGCCAGAGGGGGCTTGGTAATTAGCAGGGGCTGGAGAGGAGTTGTTAGTTTAGTTCCTGGCTAATGGCTATGGTTTTAGGAATCTTATCCTCGGGTGAGGAGTTGTGGGTGTGTGGATCGAGTACTCTTCGTGGGTTTCTGCTTCCCTGGCCTCACTGTTGTGGGAATTTTCTCGTCTCCCTGCCTGACCCTCTGACGAAGCAACTTCTTGCGGCGTGCACCAATTCATCCCTGCAAAACTGATCTGTACAGTACATTGTTCCATATATATGTAGGCAAAAATGAAGAAAATACGTAGAACTGGAATTTTCTCCTTCTCTGCAATTATGACTTGCCAAGTTGTCATAAGCTTTCGGAGTTCTGCTCCATCCTTTTATAAGAATGTAATAATGCGAAGAAAAAATTGTTGCGGCTTAGATCAATGCAGCTTTTGCCACGGTGGAGATTTTTTGCCACCTATGCATTACTACTCGAATCCTTAAAAACTGCTGTAATTTGCTGCGACTACAATGGGGACAACCTTTTCTGGATCGCTTGAGATGCTGTCACTGTCATCAGCTTCAACCACAGGTACTACACATAACGATGAAGGCATCATTCTCTGTCACCCGAAGGTGTCAGCACATGTGCTCGTGTCTGAATTATTTAGTTGTAATTATTCTTCATGATGTACTGCTAGCAATCTCAATTGATCTACTTGGCCAGTACTCGGTATTTCCTATGCATGCTCGAGTAGCCAACTAACCACACATACCTCCTCTCTGCCCTTTCAACCTGCAAACCACTAAACCACTCTTCCGTTAGTAGTGCTGTGCAACGTCTCCCTGCGACAAGCCAATGATGGCCAGAGCTGCACTTCTTCCTGTTGCGTTGCTGCTGTGCCTTGCACTGGCCGGCAATGTTAATGCTACACGGAAGTCAACGGCCGGATTCTATGAACTCAAGAACAAGAAGGGCGATTTCTCCATCAAGGTCACCAACTGGGGCGCTGCCCTCGTGTCTGCCATTGTCCCTGATGGCAAAGGTATGGCTACTTTTTTCTTGTCTCCAAGAGCCCGTATGCTTGTTTGCGTCTTGTTGCTCATGAGGTGAAACCTTTTTCTTTTATGTAGGGAACTTGGCTGATGTTGTCCTTGGGTATGACACTGTTGCTGAATATGTTGTAAGTTCATGAGTTACTCTGTTTTCACTGTTTGAGTATATATTGCTCTACTCTTTTCGCTTCTATGTTTATTGAGTGGTGATATGTAACACACACAAACACACACACTGCTTCATGAGAAAAAAAGTATTACGGAGGCGGAAAAGGTAGGAGGAAAGTTTCTCCTGGACGTGATATGTGTTGAAATATGCAATGCAGCTTTAACTATGTATTTATGTTACATGCATGATCCAAAGTTCCAAACACATCTAAATTCAAAATCACTGTTTTGTGTGCTTGTCTCTTCATCAGAATGGCTCTGCTTCATTCGGAGCGACGGTTGGGCGCGTAGCCAACAGAATCGCCAACACCCGCTTTGTTCTTGACGGGAAAACCTATCACCTCCTCCGTAACGACGGCAACAACACGATTCACGGCATGCTTCATACTTCACTTTGATTTATTTTTCTAAACTCCATGCATAACGATATGATAAGATTGATAAGTTTGATCCCCATCATCTTGCTGCTTGTTTAGGAGGCCCCAAGGGGTTCGGCAAGGTCATTTGGACGGTGAAGGAGCATGTGAGCCATGGTGACTCCCCATACATCACCTTCTACTACCACAGCTTGGATGGAGAGCAAGGTAACTAAAATGAAGTAAAATTGCCAACCTTTTGCTCATTGATTAATCTTATGAGACCATGGTATGGAATTTGGTGAATCCAAGAAATAAATTTTGGAAAGCCCTCCCAAATTTGCTGAAAAATGCATCCTATACGGTTTAGGCGTCCCTTAGTGAACATCCTCTGTTGATAAGGGGGTCCTATTCCCAAGCGGCTTGCGGCTAAAAGTGTTTGGGTTATGTGTATCTTTCGAAACGGCCACCTCCAAGGAGCCATTTGGGTTGTGCACCAACTTCACAAATGCCTCTCTGTGCGTTCGTTTCCAAGTCAGTAACACCTACAATTGAATAATCTTCTATTTTGGCTAGCAGATGAAAATATCGACATCGACATAGTTTATAATATGCAGCGCAGAAACTTTCAACATAAGCTCATACATTCATAATTTCCCCACAGAACATTAACATATCTCAGTTGATCTTCATATCCCAGAATATATCAAGTTTTGTTTTCTTAGTTGTGTTGCCTCCATGCGTTCTTTGCTACAGGAGCATTCTTTGTTATAGAGAGCTTCAAGCATTTAACAAAATAACAGAACTAATCACGCTGGTAAACAATTAACCAAATTAGTGAAAACAAAATTGGAATGAAGCATATATAAATAAGACACAATGATTAACAGATCGGCTAGGGGATCAACCTGAACTAGGGTGCAAATCGACTACGGCAAATGCACACATGTCTGCTTGGGCTAAGCTCGAGGCCGGTGCATATTGTGCCGACGTCTCCTCCTGGGGGGCACTGTGGCTCCTCAGGTGAGACCAGCCGGGCACTGCCACTGCTTGGTATTGAGGGGTTTCGGGTTTGCGCTGAGGAGACGGCGTGCCTCCGGCATCCGCGTAACTGTAGCCGGTTGGAGTGCCACCTGCATGCCACAACCCAACTCTACATGACACCGCGCCCTCCGAGTAACTAACGCTAGCCGCTTCCATAGCCAGCCCTGATCTAGACGAGGATGACTGATGATACTGCATCACGCCGTGACAGTTTGGGACGAGCTTTTGATTTTTGTCATTTCTGTATTAACGTACGTTGAGTCGCAACTGTACTATAGGGCTGATTTGCACTTGTTTCTAAGGACAATCATGTTTGGGCAATGCAGGATTCCCAGGTGCTCTCGACGTGTACGTGAAGTACCAGCTCTCCCGCCCGTACGACCTGAGCATCCGCATGAACGTGACTGCGAGGAACAAGGCGACGCCGGTGAACCTCGCGAACCACGCGTACTGGAACCTGGCCGGTCACGGCAGCGGCGACATCCTCAAGCACGAGCTCCAGATGTTCGCCTCACACTACACGCCCGTCGACTCATCCATGATACCGACGGGCCAGGTCGCGCCCGTGGCCGGCACGATGTACGACTTCGGCAGGCGGATCCCCGTGGGCACCAACATGAAGATCGTCCCGGGCGGCGGCGGCGGGTACGACATGAACTACGCCGTGGACGGGCAGCACGGGCAGCAGAACGCGATGCGGCCGGTGGCGCGCGTCCGGGACCCCAAGTCCGGGCGGGCGTTCGAGCTGTGGGCGAACCAGCCCGGGGTGCAGTTCTACACCGCCAGCTGGCTCATCAACGAGAAGGGGAAGGCCGGGAAGGTGTACGGGCAGTACGGCGCGCTGTGCCTGGAGACGCAGGCGTACCCCGACGCCGTCAACCACCCCAACTTCCCGTCGTCCATCGTGAGGCCCGGCCAGGTTTACAAGCACGACATGGTCTTCAGGTTCTCCTACCAGGCTACCTACGACGCGTGAGACGTAGTGCTTGATCATCCGTCGTTTCTTGTGGACTGCCGTAACATGTTGGTAGCTTGTGTAATAAGGTGTGGCATTGGGACGAAGACATGAGGTTGCTGTCATTTGACTGCGTAATAAAATGCCGCTTCAACTGGAGTATTGTGCCGAATGCTTTTGGCAACTTATGATCGTGCAAAGTGGATCGCATATTCATATGGAAAACTCAGTCAGTCTGTTGTGCAAGTATCTTCAAACGATCTATGACTAATCAACTTGTTAGTTCCATTCAGTGCCTCCTCTTTCTTCTGTCTTTAACGTATAAACCAGTAATCTGCTCTTGTTTTTTGGTTGAGAGGGCGATAGTGTACTGGTTTGCTCGTGGGTTGAGGCCAAATACTGGGCATCGTGGAGGCCCGGGGGATGGGCAGGCCAGCGCCTGCTTCCTTACTCGGTCATCCTGGTTGGGCGTGGCGCTAGGCACTATGAAACAAGCACAAAATATAATCGAGAGAATTGATCGCGCCTTCTTTAGGCCTAGTTCTTTGAGCTTTTGATTCTTCAGAATCAGATTCTGCAAACTGCGCACGGAATATGCTGTCCGGTTCTTTTCTGATATTGCAGTTTGAGATTATGTGATAAGCTGTGTTCTGAAATGTTTGTAATATCCCTAAACTGAAAATGTGTGTTGAATTGATAAGGGCATCTCCAATGCTAACCCGTAAATTTGCTCCGGCATCCGTCTGCGGACACCGATGGAGCGGCCATCCAACACTGCCCGCATATATTTCAAAAACTTTTCAATAACAGGACGAGATACATACAAACACGGCGGATTTTCATATAAATCTGACGAGATTCATGCAAGCACGGCGGATTTTTATTACGTTTCGAACATTTAGGACAAAAAAAAAGAAACCAGGCCCTAAACCTATCCTACGGCGACGACCGTCGTCCACTTTCTTTGTATTCCGCATCAGTGACCGCACCCTCTATCTGCCATCTCCATGAACGGTGACAGGGTTCAAGACGTGTGAAGTGAAGGTGCGGTCTCCGGTGATGAAGAGTAGAACATGAGAGACGGACCGGCCCACTTGGGACATCATGCCATGCCGCCTCTATCTGCCATCTCCATGAACGGTGACAGGGTTCAAGACGTGTGAAGTGAAGGTGCGGTCTCCGGTGATGAAGAGTAGAACATGAGAGACGGACCGACCCACTTGGGACATCATGTCATGCCGCCTCTCATGCCCTACTCATTCTCGAAGGAGTCCGCGACCTATCTGTCGCCGGCGCCGGTGGACGTGAGGTCGATGATGGGCGTGGACGGTCACTGTCCACATGCCACATGCGCCCCCGAAAGTTGGACGGAGGCATGTAGAATGTGCAGCTGGCGGTCGCGTCCACGTCCGGCTGCTTCAGAACTTTGTTGCGAGCGGCATGTGTGGCCTCGTAGAGCGTGCTTTGCTTCGCAACGAAGTTCGGGTTCGCCGTCGCTGTGGCGGTCATGGCCTACTTGCTTGTGCGCTCACCGTAGATTTGTCCCTCCGCTAGCCGGTGCTGCTCGAGGAGGAAAAGGTTGTACCTTTGCTTGACCCGCGCCTGCTGAAACACCGATATAGGAGCCGTTGCAGGCTGCTCCTTGTCCGCCATGACGGCATCGTAATTCGCATGGACCTGCTCCATGGTCAGACCGGCATGCACGGGCGCGGGGTCTGGCGCCGTGTCATCGTCAGAGCCCGTGGGGTCATCGTCGGAGACATCAGGCGAGCTGGTCGGCATGCCCTGCTCGATCCGCCTGGCACGACGGGACTGCTAAGCAGCTGCAAGGGCGGCCACCTCGTGCTTATTCTCCGGTGATAGACTGTTCCACAGAGCATTCCTACTCGCGATCATGTCGGTGTGGAGCAAAGGAGAAGGATGTGTTGTGATGTGGAGTTAGCCGGGTGTGGCCGCTTTTAAATAGCGGATTCTGGTGAGGCCAAGCATCCGGGTGCGTCAGTGCGTGGTTTCGGAGTTGGTTCCTTGGCTGACAAGCCTGCTTAATGGAGGCATATGGACGGATGGGCACTGAACACACCGGGGATGCGGCGCGGGTGTCTCCCTCGGCCGGTGCTACACTTTAATGCCGGCGCCAATGAGAGGTCACGTCCGCTCTTGGCCGGCGCAACGTCATGAATGTGGGAAGCTAGTGCCAGGTGGGAATGCACGCAGGCGATGGAGGAGGGTTTTGGGTGGACCAGGATGGTCAGACGAGGGCAAGGAAGCGGTCCAAACGCCCGCAAAGCCCCCCCGCCCCCATTTTATCTCTTTTTTGCGGAAAATCCTGTCCGAACCACCGAGCGGACCGATATAGGTCCGCGTTGGATGGCACAACACGTCCGGGCCGCGTGGTCCGGACGTATGCGAGCGGTTTGAGGGTCAGCATTGGAGATGCCCTAACACTTCATTGTTTCGAACAATTTCTCGTCGAAGATGAGATGAAAATAGTTTATGAATATCATAGAGTGCTAAATATTACAGCAAATAAGGTTTAAAAGTTTCCTTTGCTACAAAAGGGGGTCAACTACAAATAGAATGCATGTTCTCAAGGTACAAGACTGGTAGCAATAGCCTCACGTGTTATGGTCATGGTACCATCTATTGGGAAATGTAGTAGAAAACAAAAAAAATCGTCCTATGATCACCCAAGAACACTATGAAGATGCGATAAACGATTTGGATCAGATCGTCACTGACTCCCAGTTGCAGTGGAAGATGACAAGTCGGTGTAGATCGTACTTAGAGTCTCTCAAACCGTAGATGAACGATCCACGAACTGCCCACGAACAGTCCCTCGAACGGAGGACCGAAAGCACAGCCTCTCCATAGATTGCAAGCGTACGGTCTTCACGATCAGGCAACGCTTCACCGTCCAGATCTAATCGTCATCGGAGAATTAGATGGAGGAGATTAGAACCACATTGGGCTTCTAATTATGAGGATTAGATGAACTAGATCTAACTCTAATTGGAACAACTAGAACTATTATCCAAAAGGCAGAGTAAGGTCGTCCTAACTTTTATCTGTCATCCTACCACCACATCCAAAAGAGGGTGTAATCCTATACCTCAAGTTGACCATCAGCATGAGAGGTTAGCATATATTGACTCATCAAAATATACAGGCCAACAACAGTTTTCATCATCAGCATGAGGGGTTAGCATATACCAACTTATCAAAGTATACATGCCAACAACAATTTTCAAACCCTAGCTACCAAAAAATGTACATCATCATCGTCGATCATCATGCACGTCGTCACCACCACCAGAAGCAATAGTAGTAGTAGTGCTTGATCAGCTAGGTCCTAAGCCAGAGTATCCTATGGGCGTCCCCAACGAACCCAACACCATGTGCCATGTTATCCAACAGGTGACTAGAGCAGCCATCAGAGCTTCCGCGCTGAAGCTACCTTGCTCCATGATGACGATGTACAAGTCAGGGTGTACGTCGACAGGCTTGCTCTCCCTAATGGCGTCACCACCTCGGTGACATTATCATTCATGCTGCTAAATACACTCAACTCCTCCATCAAGCCACCCCTCTTCCTCTTCCTATCAAGCATAGGAACGCGATCAACAACCCATCAAGGATGATGGTTTCTGACTCTTAGGTGTCCGGATAGTCATGAATAGGCAAACCAAGCAGCTCACTTGAGCCCATGGCATGATTGATGATAGCCAACCCATAGGAGAAGATCCCCTGCATCTGCGAGTAGTTCTGGACGAGTGTGTTGAGGAACTCTACGTCCTTGGGGTGGTCCTAAGAAAGAAAGTGATTGGCATTTTAGACAAGCTTAAACAAGTGGTATGTGAGCTAACTGCGGTGTTGCTTTGGTAGTGCCATGACTCCAACATGATCGTCTAGGTGTCCTGATAACATTGTGCGCCGCTAAGGTCTCTGAGCTTGGATACATTTTTTTTGAACCGGGATTTAACCCCTTTCCATTGCAATGAATGGAAATACAGCAGTTCCAGAAACATGTTCAGGAAGAAGGGAAAGGGAAAAGCGAGTTCAAGCACTGCCAGGAAACCCACCACATTCGACCAACCTGAGCTTGGATACATGGATTCATCTGGCTCTCCACTTCCCGATGTGGTTGTAGACCCGGGTCAAGGTGACCTCTTGGCCATAGAACTCGAACACATGTTTGGTAACATAGTTCAAGTCAACCTCCTTGAAGCCCCTGTCAGTTCTCACCCAATTGGCTGTGATCTCACACGGCTTGTTAATCATGAAGGTGGACATGAATAGTTGCTATTCCATCAAGCCCCCCCCCCTCCCAGACAGTTTTGTCTTCCCGGCCTTGATGGTTGCCTTATGTGCAGCAACAGAAGAAGCATTAGACACACCCAAGACAACAGAAACATGCTTTACGCCTAGAAGACCTACCGAAGACATCTAAATCCAATGGCATTTGCTCCTCGGTCATAGGTTGGGATTTCTCCACATAGGACGGCAGGAATTGGCTCTCAGACAAGACAATGGCCCGATTAAACTCTTGCCTGCTCATGTCCTACAAGCGTTAGCATCATGACTAGTGAACATGGACATCAAGAAAGACCACTACACATGGACAATAAACATAGTACACATGGATCATGGAATCCTATGACTGATCTTCAAGATCAAAGTGTACCATGGAGTTCAACACGCAACCACACCTACATATCGATCATACTTGCAAACTAGCATACTACACATGCTCTGATTCATAGTTAGTACCACATCTACCATAGTATCGTCCTTGCCGGCATGGAAAACAACATGAACATCATCAAAGCCTACAAGCAAAACCTAGCATGCTACCAAGCCATCACCACTAGCTACCACAACATCACATTCTCACATATTGAAAGTCTAAAATGCTATCCACATGCTCACAGATCTACTCCTACCACATGTTCACATATCTAAGTTAGAATGAGTAAGGAAGAGGGAGTGATCGAATGCCATCGATGAAGCCGAGTGGAGGCACGGAACAATGGAGAAGAGAAGGAAGACAAATCGTCGCCGCCGTCTACTGCCGGGTGGAGAAGACTGACCAGCATATTTATCTCTAAGGCGTTTTGGTGATTGATGACAATGCTTTTGCGGACTAATCGTGTGCCTTGAGTTTCTCAGACGCTTCATCACTAGGCACGAGACGATTCGGTGCCCCTCAAAGACTATTGAAGACGGCGTTGTTCTACGTTTCTTTTTGGTGGATTTGAGTCGTAGGAGAGCCGTACTATTAAGAGGGGGTCCGCGTCGGAAAGGTTCGGGTGGAATCATCACGTACACGTTTTCTTCCTTGCCTCCACCTTTCCCTCGCACTTTGGAGCTTTCCTCGGTTATCCTCTTTGTGCTTTTTCTGACGGCTACTGCTGAACTTGCGGTAGTACTGCTCTATGGAGCGGTAGTACCGCAAGCACCTGCGGTAGTACCGCTCCTCTGGAGTATTAGTACTGTGGCTCCCTGGCCTAGTGCCGCTTCGGTACGGTAGTAGGGGCGGATGTAATTTTTTACACCCGCGCCCCCACGGTAGTACCGCTCGTCCCGCGCGGTAGTACCGCGGGTGCCCACGGTAGTACTGCTCTCCTGAAGTCGTAGTACCGTGGCCCTCATACCTAGTACCGCTGCGTCGCGGTAGTAGGAGCGGATGTAATTTTTTACATCCGTACCTCCGCGGTAGTACCGCGCTTCATGCGCGCTAGTACCGCGCGCGATCTGGTTTTGCTGGGTTACGGTAGTACCGCGCCTTGGTGGTAGTACCGCATCGGATTTTTGCACTATTTCGTTTCCAGCGGAAGTAGGCACGGATGTGTTTTTATTCATCCGCGCTCTTCGTTGACTAGAACTTTCCTGCCTTGCGGTAGTACCGCAAGGGGGAGCGGTAGTACCGCGCTCGCGAAAGTATTGCTCTCAGTCAGGCAGGTCCTAGTCTCTGCTGCTGCCGCGGAAGTACCGTGGTCCCTCACGGTAGTACCGCGGGGCCTTGCGGTAGTACCGCTCCCCTGGAGCGGTAGTACCGCATGTTGCGGGCTGGACATGTGGATAACGGTTGGATCTTTTCCTTAGCTATAAAAGGGGCGTCTCCTACCTCTAGTTGACCGCCTCTTCCACCTCTAAGCTCCATTGTTGCTCTAAGCTCCATTTTCGCCCGATCTCTCTCCCTAGCCAATCAAACTTGTTGATTTGCTCGGGATTAGTTGAGAAGGCCTCGATCTACACTTCCACCAAGAGAGATTTGATTCCCCCCACTTATCCCTAGCGGATCTTGTTACTCTTGGGTGTTTGAGCACCCTAGACGGTTGAGTTCACCTCGGAGCCATACTCCATTGTGGTGAAGCTTCGTGGTGTTGTTGAGAGCCTCCAATTAAGTTGTGGAGATTGCCCCAACCTTGTTTGTAAAGGTTCCGTCGCCGTCTTCAAGGGCACCAATAGTGAAATCACGACATCTCGCATTGTGTGAGGGCGTGAGGAGAATACAAGGATACCCCCTATAAAGCAACACACATTCTACATCGTTTTGACTATTCGTTGCAAAACTCATAGTAGATACGCATATAAGCGGTGTAGCATATGTGTTGACTTGCAGCTCGTGGCCCTGTTTTGGTGCAATATGTTGCGAGGTATTGGTTGCAAATTGTATTTATTATAATATTTCAAATATACATAATTAAAAATAAAAGAATAATTCAACACAAAAAGAAATTAATTAGACACGCCCGCACATAATGAATGTGGGGCGAAAATCTTTCTTTTACGGATATGTGGCGTGAAAATCTGTGCTAACCGACCAAGCAAAACATTTATTCTCCGATCTAGATTGATATCTCCTTCATGTCCGGATCGATCTAGGTCTACTACGACACAAATCGGTTATCCAATCTCCTCTCGCTGATCAGGAAGGCTGGAAGGTGGAGACGGACAGGGGAGCGGTGGCTTTGCGTGCAGCAAAGAAGGGAGAAGCAGCAAGGCCGCGGCAGGAAGGCTGCAAGTCGTCTGCTAGCATCCCCTACTCCTCTGCCCGCCCCTCCAGCCTGCCCACTGGCAGCGCTCTACTCCTTGGGCCACCCATCTTCTCCTTCACCGCGTATGACGGCGAGACCAGGCTGCAGGTGGGAGTGGGATTAAATGGGACTAACCATCCCATCCCACTTAATTTGCCTTTATGGGATCCCATTGGACAGAAACAAATTTAAGTGGGCTAGCCCTATTAACCCAGTGGGAGCCCATCTCACCCACCAGCTCCTTCTCCTCTAGGCATCATCCCGAGTGAGCCATCAGGAGGTGCCATCCAATGAGCTGAGCGCAAGATACTGCTGCAGGTGCAGGCCGGCATCTTGCCAACGCTGGTCAAGGGCCTCTTCTCCGGCCACCTGGATGAGCGCAAACGGCCGCATCGACACCTGAACCGTGCGCGCGGTGACGACCGTCGCAGCCACCGCTTGCAGCTTGGCGACGAGGCACGATTTCTCCTCCTCTTCCCCCAACCGTGCCCCGCGAGTCAGAGCTAACCGTCCCCCGCGCTGTCTGATTCCACCATACCTGAACCCGACGCGCCCTGCGCCGTCGCACCCGGCGGGGTCATCTCTGCTTGCACACCAAGACCGGCCGGCCCTCCTTCTGTACCTTCAACCCACAGCAGCTCGCCGGTGCAGCCGCACCCCTGCGCGTGTCACGCGCCGCCAAAGGTGACTGAGGCACCTCGCAGTTCATCACCTCCGACGGTACCGACCCGTCTGGAGCTTGAGATTCCAGTCGCGTCTCCGCCTCCAACTGTTGATTGAGCTTCGTACAAACCATCTCGTCAACGGAGTCCTCCGTGGCCAGCTCCGACAGGGCCTACAACCTGCTCCCGTGAACCGGTGACGACCGTCCGAGGCCCCCGCCCCGCCCTCACCGACGGCAGGTCAGCGGAGGGCCGCCGCCACAGTATCCACCAGGCTGTCGGCGCGTCCCACCCCAATGGTCATCTCCTCTTCCCTCGCTATGTCCTGCAAGCACTAGTTCTTGGGTAGTCTGGGGCGCGGATGCATGGGTATTTCCGGTATGGTATTCTGGTGGTGTAGTACGCGCTGTGCATTTGCTAAGTGGGAACTGGGAACCCACTTGTGCCCACATAATTTGAGTAAGTTGTGACGGAAGGACTGATTTATTCCCACTAAACGTGGTGGGATTAAGTGGGCTAAAGGTGGGAGTCCCATTCATCGTCCCACTTGCAGCCTGAGGCGAGACTATCCTCCGAGGTAACCCTCTTCCTCCCTCATTTCCATCTCCTCTCATCCAGTGACCTACTTGTGGGCACCTCGAGACATGACCGTGGGATGTAGGGGGATTTGATAGATGATGAAGGGGATGGATCGTCAGATTGGAGAGATGGATTCACCCCCCTTGTCTTTGTGATCAAATCATTTGTGAGAGAGGAGCTTAAGGCTTGTTACAGTTTCAGAAATGTACTGTACCACTAGGGCTATGTTCAGTTGTTTGGGATTTGTTCTCAATAGGGAATTAATCACCATGGGGTTTGTGTGAAACTTCTGTTTGTCACTCTAATCTCTGTTGGGGTTTGACCCATATCCCTCTTAATCCCTGTCAACTTCATTGTTGTTCGGTTGGTCAGGGATTGAACAAAATTTGTAAAGGAATCCAGTTTAAATGTTGCACTAAGTAAACATTCATATCTGAATTCAGTTTGTACAAGGAATATTTGAAATATTCAGAAAATGTAGTGTAAGCATTGCACTGAGTAAACATTCATCTCTGAAACTAACAATTAAGTTCAAATGTATGCCTCCTCCCTTCTATTTCTAATGCGATCCCTTACTGTCATATCCATTGTGAAAACATTTATGTTCTAGTTTTGGTATAGAGTAAATGTATATATGGGAGTAAGTCAACACAAGTGAGCATAATCAGAACAAGGACCCTATCTGTAACATAATAGGAACATATATATTTTAATTCTTATAAAGCAAACACACAAGAGTCTCTAAAAAATATAACAGATGTCTGCTAAACTTAACGACGACTTTAGGAATCTTTATCGAGTAGTACTCTGAATCCAGTGTTGGTCAGTGTTGGTTTTTCTATCCAAATTTGCATAAGAAGGACAAGATGAGAGACGATTGCATGAACCTCTATATTTTCATATGTTAAGAGTAATACTTGAACCTGTCTCCAATTTGTTGGAGTACATACACTTATGTCATTTGTTGACAAGAAGATTATATCTACTTCAGAGTATTTTCTGAAACACAAGTGGAAAATAGTTTGAAAATGCACAAAGATGCACCTTGATTAAACTTCTTCTTAACTTCCATTTGTTTCCGTTAACATGTGAATGCCTCTCTGTTTCCTTGAAGATCAATGCTTTTGTTTTGTTTTTGCTTGAGTGTTTGTTGTGTTCAGCTCAGCTCAGTTCGTTGCCGGTTTCAGTCAACCAAGAAAGAAAAAGGAAATCCTTGACCTTTTGTGTATATTTCGTATATCGTATGTTCAAAATACTTTTGCGTTTAGTGTTAGATCAAAGGATTCAAATTTGTACAACATGGTTCCAGGTGTTTGGGAATAGTTAAACTTTGGCAGCTGCTGCTGGTGTTGTATGATGATGGAAATTCAGTCGATCAACAATTGAATTCGACTATTTGAACATGCTAGCTGCTGTCGTACAAGAGGTGAAGGGTAGTTATACTGTTTACTGCTTGTGATGTACTATGTGTTCACAAATTTTACCTAGATGCATTATGTGTTACAAATTTACTTTCATTCTATTACGCTGGACACAATACCACAATAAAGGTCAGCTTCCAGTGTGATTCTGTTATTTACATTCTTAGTATCATTGCCACAACCTATGTCGTTTTGGACATGAAACTTACTACTCTACTGCTTCTGCATGCAGGTTTGATGGATAAAGAAAGTCACTGATCTGAAAATGTGGAGCCTAGTTGAAGTGATGAATTCATTACTGTTATTTGCTATTTTTTATTTTATGTCCATGTACTTTATAATTTGGACAAGAAGATTTGTAGGTGTAACTGCCCTAAAGTGTCCGTACTTGATCTCAAATACGTTGGTGTTGGTTGTTTTGTTTCCTAAACATTCTTACACATATTACTGTCAAAGAAAAAACATTCTTACACATGTTCATATGTACCTACATCCGGGTTGTTGCTTATCTCATAATCATCATAGAAGTGTTAAATAGGCTGGTTCCATGAAATCGATCAATACATTGGTGTTGGTTGTCTCCTTGCCAATATATCATGAGGGCATCTCTAACTTTTTTTTAGAGAAAAGGCAGGAGCCCGACTTTATAGATAAAGCCACCAGGCAGAGTTACACCACAGAACCAAATATCCAAACAAGTTTAGCGACCATAGAACTTAAGTAAGAATACAAGGCCATCAGCCTAACATGGCACGCAGGCCAGCAAAACACCAGAATACGCCGACAGGGAGATCAGGGAGCCGTCCTCGAGTTACGCTGGAGAAGGGAAGACGCCGTAGATTTCATTTTGGATAGCATGTCGTCAAAGGCCTAGAGGTCCCCTTCCTTAGTCAATAATCTCCACTGCTGCAAAAAAGCAATGGCTTTAAATAAGCAATTGACAGGGTTAGCCGGGAAGATATGCTCAATCGAGAACTTATTCCTAGTTGTCCATAGCGACCACCCTATCGCAGCCCAGCCAACTAAGAAGACCCTTTTAGATTGCCTGGATAAAGAATTGGTGTACAGCCTCAAGTCTTCAAAGGAGGAGGGAGACCAGTTAACATGTATCCATAGTCTGATGCAGCACCACAAAAATTTCGCTAAAGAGCAATGAAAGAAGATATGATCAGTGTTCTCAAGAGCCCCACATAAGACACATCTATCAGATCCTCGCCCGTTCCTCTTCTTAATTTGATCAGCCGCCGGGAGCTTACGACGGACAGCTTGCCAGAGAAAGATCTTGATCTTAGGGGGGATTCGGGCTGACCAAATATCTTTAAATTTTACCGAATGCCCCCCAGAGAAAAGCTTAGAATAAGCCGATTTGATAGAGAAGCACCCCGAGGAGGAATGGGGCCAAACCACGGAGTCCTCTTCCTCCGAGAGCAAGGGGAAGCAAGCAATAAGGCGCTGCCAATCTTCCAACTCTACAGGGGAAAGAGAACGCCGGAAATCAAGAACCCAACCCTGAACCGAGAGCTCAAAGATAGAGATCTCCGGATCATCACTATAAGAAAACAAGGCCGGGAAGGCAACCGCAAGCGAAGTGTCCCCGACCCACCAATCTAGCCAAAACCGAGTGGACTTACCGTTCCTGACAACAAATTTGACAAGGGACCGAAAAATCGGCCTAACTTTAACCAGTTGACACCAGAATTGAGATCCACCAGAAGTAGAAGCGAACATAGGGCTCGAGGAAGGGAAGTATTTAGCTTTAAGAATCGAGAGCCAGACTGGATGCTCCTCTAGTGTCATTATCTTCCACCACCATTTAATCAAGAGACATTTATTCATGACTCTGGTATTAATAATGTCGAGACCTCCTTTGTCCTTAGGACGACAAATGATGTTCCATCTGACCAATCTATACTTGCGTTTATTATCCGCAGCGTTCCAGTAAAAAGCACTCCTATGCTTGTCGAAACCAGAATGAATCCCGTTAGATAGAAGATAAAAACCCATCAAGAACATTGGGAGGGAAGAGAGACAAGAGTTGGTAATGGCAACCTTGCCCGCTTGCGTGTTATAGCGGCCTCTCCAGGGGAGGACTCTATTGCCCACGTTGGTGACTACCGGAGCAAAATCTTTTGCCAGTAGCTTGTACGGGGAGATAGGTAGGCCTAAATATTTGAGAGGAAAAGCCCCAAGAGAAAAGTTCAGCAGGTGAGCCACCCTTTGCGCCTCCAGATCCGAAACCCCAGTCACAATGACCTCGCTCTTGGAGAAGTTAATTTTAAGGCCCGAGAGCGCTTCGAAGCAAAGCAGAAGGAATTTCAGATTGGTGAGACTGGTCTCATTGAGTTCCAACATAATGATTGTGTCGTCCGCATATTGGAGATGAGTAATGCCATGAGGGATAAGGTGAGAGATCACCGGGGTAATATGCCCAGAAACCGCAGCCCGAGAGAGAATGTGAGATAGAGCATCAGCCACAAAATTGAAAAGCAAAGGAGACGCCGGATCCCCTTGTCTGAGGCCCCTACCGTTAGCAAAAAAATTACTAGTTTGACCATTCACAACCACACTCGTGTGCCCACCAGAAACAAGCTGCATCAAACGATGCATCACAGGACCCTCAAAGCCCTTAGCCAGCAGGACTTGCCGCAGAAAATTCCAACTCACCGAGTCGTAAGCCTTTTCAAAGTCAAGCTTAAGGACCACAGCCTTGGTCCCTTTAATCCGCAGATCATGGATTATCTCATGTAAGCAGAGCACCCCGTCCAAGATGAATCTCCCTTTGATGAAAGCAGACTGAAAAGGGCTAATGACCTGGTGAGCTATCGGGGATAGCCTAGTAGCCATGCCCTTAGCTGGCATCTTGGCAAAGTTGTTAATTAGGGCAATGGGCCTAAATTGAGAGATGACATCGGTACCTTTGATTTTAGGGATAAGAGTGAGAACAGCGTAGTTAAGCCTAGAGATGTCAACAGTGCCTAGCCAAAAGCCTTGAATGATAGCAATAATAATGCCTTTTAATTGAGGCCAGAAATGCTGAAAGAAAGGGATGGAGAAGCCATCGGGGCCTGAAGCCGCATTAGAATTAGCGGTCCGAATAGTGTCAAAAATTTCCTCCTCGGAAGGGGAATAAGCAGGAGAGCATTATCATCGATCGACACCCGCTGAAGGGGGTTCCAGAAGGTCGGAGCAAGTGAAAAGCCGAGCTCCGGTTTAGCCGCAAGCAAATTAGAAAAGAATTGAACCACATGTCAAAGAATGACCGCAGGATCGGAAACCCTAACACCATCAATCAGAAGATTATCAATCAGGCATCTACGACGTCTACCATTCGCAATGGCAAAGAAGTAAGCCGTGGGCGCATCACCCTTAAGGGTCCAGTTAATCGTGCCCCTTTGTTGCCAATAAACTTCCTCCTGACGGTGAATATCCAGAAGCGCCTTCTCAAGGCCGTACCGAAGTTGCCAATCGGCCTCCGAAAGACCAGCATTATCTGCACGGCTGTCAAGGTCGCCAATTTGGGCACCCAGCCTAGCTTTGTCACGCCTAACCTCAGCAAAATGATTCTTAGACCACCCTCTAAGGAATTTGCGCAGGAAGTAAGAAACATGGTGCCGGTCATCCATAGAACCAAAGGAGCGGTGAGGGGATGTGAGACAATCCAAGATCTTCCAGGCCAACATACTGGGGAACCCCTCCACTAATAGCCAAGACGCATCAAATTGGAACCTTTGGCGGCCTCTAGGGCCAGATCCATCGTCCAAGATTAGGGAAGCGTGGTCAGATCCCACAATGGGAAGGACACGGAGAGAGACCCGAGGAAAGAGGCCATCCCAGGCAGGGCAGATGAAAACCCTATCAAGAACAGAGCGGATAGGGGAAGCCTGTCGGTTAGTCCAAGTGTATCGGGCCCCAACCCTAGGAATTTCACGAATGGCCGCGTCCCTAATGAAATCATTAAAGGCCTCAGCCAAAGCCCAAGAGAAGTTATCGGAGCTCTTATCAGAAGGATATCTTAACAGGTTAAAATCACCCCCAATCACGAGGGGTAGCTGGCAAGAGTCTATTTTATTATAAATCTCGTCCAAGAAAATACAGGACAAGGAATGATCGGCCGGGCCATAAACCACCATGAACTCAAGAAGTGAATTGTGGGGTCGAAGGGAGACTACCGTACTAGCCCAGTATATGCCATGATCAAAAGCAACAAAATCAAAAGAATCATTATTTGTGCCCAGGAGAAAGCCACCCGACTGACCAACAGAGGCCACAAAATTCCACCTGAATCTGTCAATCCCAGAAATAGCCGAAAGATCACTAGAGGAGAAGGAGGGTTTGAGGGTCTCAACAAGTCCAATAAAGTTAACTTTTTCAGACCGCACTAAATCTTTGAGCTGGTCCCTGCGCCCCCTAGCACAGAACCCTCTGATGTTCCAAAATAAGGCCTTCATCTGAAAGAGAGGTTTTTAATTCTAAGACTCGACCTGCACGGAGCCTTGCAGGTTTTAGCGTGTTTCCCAGCCCCACATTTCTGAACCGGAGGCACCTGACACCTGTCAGCCTCCCCCACTGCCCCCCCCCGGCCACAACCAGAGGAGAGGACACCCCAGCCCCGGCCTCCTTGGCCTTCGCAATGTCATCCTGAGCTTTCTCGTTAGCTCTGATCACCTCAAGTAAAGAAGAAGGGGAGCCCAAACTAGAGTCTAAACAGATCCCCACGTCATCTAAAATCTTGAAAAGCTGCTCATCAGACTGGGAAGGTAGAACTAATCTAACAGGAGACGAAGCAAAAGAAGGGGGAGGCGGCGGAATAGAGTCCGAACCTGAGGGGGGAAGATCCCGCGCCACCGCACGCCGAGCCGCCCGGTCCACCACATGTTCGCCACTGTTGGAGACGCGGCCACTCTTGTGGGCGGTAGAAGCAGGGGACCGAACAGGCATAGGGGGGGCCGACCAGGAGAAGCAGCCGCCGAAGACGGGCCCGAGGCCGCCCCCAAATCCACCTCCAGCCGGCGGCAAAGCCCAGCCGCGGACTGCCTCGAATCTCCAGAGGCCCTGCTTCTCGCAGAGAACTTCTTCACTGACAATTTCTTCCTCTTCTTGGCCGCAGACGGGCCCGCCGGGGGTAGGTCTTCAATGCCTGACAGCGAGGGGGAGGTGGGGCGAGCAGGAAGGTTAGAGCACGCCGCCGAAATAGGGGTGCCCTTCGACCCACCCGAAGCCGCCGCCCCACCACCCAGCCCAGGCACCGAGCCCTGAACCCCACCACCCGCCGGAGCCGGAGCACAATCTTTCATCAGGTCTTGCTCAGCAGGAGACAACCCATCCCACGCAGACTGGGTGAAGCGGGGATCCGTGCCATGCATCGAGTCCTCAAGGCCCCCATCATCATCCTTGCTTTTATCATCGCCGTTCGAGGCCGGGGGTGGAGGTGGAGGGGGAGGAGACATAGGGCCAGGAGCACCCTCCACCCGAACCCGAAGACGAAAACCACCCGCCGCCGGAAAGACATCGATAGATCCACGAATGCAAATTGGGTCCACGCACCAAACCCGAAGCCGAGCTGGTCTAAGGACGGACAGCGAGCCTTGATCCACCTCGATGGGTTTCCCCAGAAGCACCCCAAAGGCCATCAGAAAGGTAGAGGTGCGCATGTTGGGAGGAACGTCATCCACCAACACCCACACATCAGAAAGAGAGGCAATGGCCTTAGACCCAGAGGAGGCGGCTTTGACTGAAACCACAAGATTATTCAGAGGGAGCGTGAAGCTGGTGCAAGAGGACATCATGGGAAGACTCTCTTTAGATGGAAATGTGGCAGCAAACTCAAATTCAGAAAGCTGGCGAATCTGCCAGTCCCACCCGCCTTCGTCCCACAACTGAAGTTCATCCAGGAGGGCCTGAGGGGAGATGCGCTTGTCCTGGACAGAAATCACCCCAACATTGGAGAGCGGGGGATTGGGAGCAACAGAAGGAACCTCCTTGTCTAGGGCAAAGAAGGAACAACCAGGGAGGCCGATCCCGTAACGGATGAAAGAGGGAGGCTTGACACGACTTTGGCAGTCCACCGTTAGGTGGCCGTCTTCCCGATAGATGAGACAAAACGGGGGGTTCTCACGACGAGACTGGAAGTGGCCAGGACGGTGACACGCAAAGCAGGTAAGGATGGGGTTGGAGACCTGGGATTGGGGGGGGGGGTACGCCCAGCGCCACGAGAGGGAGGCGGAGGAAGGATACCATCGCCAGGGAGGCCAGCACCAGCACCAGCACCGGCGCCACGTCCCACAGTGGCACTGAACGGGCGACGGACAGGGGCCCCCGACCCGCCACGGGGAACGAAACGAGACGGGCCGCCGCCAACCACCGCCGGCGCCCGCGGCAGCCCACCACCCAGGGGGACAAGCGAGGGAGGAGACGAAGAAGGCCCCGAGGAGCCCGCCCGACTCCCCCTCGCCGCCTGTTCCCAAGGGTCGGCCGCGGCCACCGGGGCAACAACCACCTGGGGCAGAGGGACCGCCGGCCCGAATCCAGAAGCACGAGGGGATGCCACAACCGTCTCCGACGAGGTCCCCGCACGCGAGGCCTGGAGCTTGGCACGGAGCGAGGCCTTGTACTCCAGATCCGCATCGGCATCACCAGATCCGTCCCGCCCCCGCTTGAGGCCGGAGACAGCCTCACTGGAGGACCCGCGGGAACGATCCATCGCCGCCACCGTCGCGAAAGGGAGAAGGAGAGGAGGGGGAGGGGTAGATCTGACGAAGCGACGGATAGGGAAACGGAGCCGACGCAAGTCAGAAGAGGAGGCAGGAAACCCTAGAAAAGGAGGGACCGAACCCTTCCGGACCCTTATATAGCCAGAGCGAGCCAGGCCAGGCTCGCTAAGGTGGGCCGAAGGGATAATGGGTAGAGACAGAGCCGGCCTCGACCCAGGGGCCACAGAAAGAAGGGGGGGGGGGAAATCAACCGTGGAGCACAAAGAAGGAGCCGGCCCAGGCCCACCTGGCCCAACAACAGCCAAAGGAGCCCGCACCGAAGCCCGGGGCACCAGCGCCAATCCCGATCCCAGATCTAGGGTTGGCACCGGCGCCGCCGCCGCCGAGGAAGTGAGGACCATCGCCGACGGCGAAACAGGGCAAGCAGCCATCGAAAGGGAAGCAGCCGGCGAATCCAACACAGCCGCCCCAGGGCTCACCAGAGAAGCATCCGACGACCAGGAGACAGCGCGCCGGCGGCCGCGAGCGACACGGACCCAGCCATCCGCATCCACCCCCGCCCCGACCGGCCGACCCCTACCACCCGGAGCAAATTTGCGTCGGCAACCCCCCGCCAAGATAGCCGACGGCCCACCCAGCGGAGCCAAGCGAGAAGAAGGGGGAGGAGCCTCAGATTCTGAGCCGAAATCATCCGAACCCAAGGCCCAAAACCTATTGGCCCGGGGCACATCCAGGGCCGCAGGGATGGGAGGGGGAGACGCGGGGAGGGAGGGGGCGGACCTCGTCGCCGAAGGAGAGCCCGGAGGAGAACTCGAGGAGGAAAGGAGGGAGGAGGGCGCACGGGGCGGGGACGCAAAGGAGGGGGAGCCGCGGGCCGGCGTCGCCCCCGGAGAGGGGAGTGCAAGAGGAGAAGAGAGCGCCATCGGTCAGTGCTCCTGGGCATCTCTAACTTGGAGGGGAACAACAATAGAGTGTTAGTGTTAATCTCTTTGCACCAGAATAATGTGGCTGCAGCTTTTCTTCAGTTAGATGTAGCGTTTTTTCAGTCAACTGTGCTTTTCTTCAGTTAGCACAGCAAACACCCTGTTCAGCACGTCGCAAATAATCTTTCTTGTCTTCTGTACGTCTCTGTTCTTTGCCACTCTGTTGGCGTGAGTTGAATTCAGTTCATCGTTAATCCACACCGTGAGTCGATCCTAGCCTGATTTCCAAAGCATACCGCAAATGTCTGGTCAAATTTTGAATGGAATTTAACAAAAAATATTATGCAAATTAAAAGAAAATGAACATTTTTTATTCAAACTTAAATATTCATTTAAAGCCTGACTATATTTTGTCCAGACAATTAAAACTTCTAAAAAAACTTAACCTCCCCTATACTTGATGGTGATATCATACGCCTGGCCGGTGGTACCTCTGTCGTTGTCGTTGGAGTAGGGTTTCTAGCGGTAGAAGAGTGTGGAGTCACGGTAAGGCTTCCCGACCGCCGTCTGGAGCTCGAAGATGATCCTATTCACTTGCTCCTACGCCATTTGTAGTGTGGCCGCGGCCACCAGGGACGTGGGCACAGGGAGAGACAGGCGGCGCCGTGGTGATCTCGCTTGGAGACCACTGCTTGCCGTACGTCAACATCTTCTCGTTAAGGCGGTGGAGACGATGCTTTCTCGTCTTCGCTATGGTCCTCGACTGGTCGATGACCCAGTCCATTGTGTCTAGTCACATCTCTCCGACAAATATCACAACCGTATGGTTCGCATGCGGCGCAGGCGGCGCTCTTATCCAACCAGCCACTTCAATGCATGTCCCAGTGACAGCCCATGTCCGCTCTGGGCCGGCATGGATGTAGCATGCAGAGCGGAAGTGCATTTGCGCGGGAAAGGGGGCCGGCGCGAGAGATGTTTTCAGGTGGTTTCGGGTTGTCCACGCGTAGGTGGCGGCGGTCCGGGCGCCCGCAAAGTCCCCCATTGTTTGCATACGGTTTGCGAGATGTCGGACTACCTGAGTGGTCCGCGGACCGATCGGGTATTGTGTTGGATGGCAAACTATGTCAGGACACATACGTCGATCTGGATGTTTGCAATGTTTTGAGGGTCCACATTAGCGCTGACCCCCAAAACGGATACACTCTTTATCCGTAGACTGGTCCAAACTGGTCCAAAGACAGTGACGTCGTAGCTGGCCATACAACCGTGCTCACATCCATTTCAAAAACAAATTAGAACAAACCGGATGAATTTCACCAAACACGATGCAATTCATTAAATTTCATTCGTAGTTTACATAAAACTTATGATATTTCATCCTTTTAACTAAAAACTAAAAAAACACTAGGTTAACTTGTAGCGGGCGGTGACCTTGTACGCGTGGCCGCCCTGACCGGCCGTAATGCCATCGTCGTCCATGTAGTCCTTCGAGCGGCAAAAGGGCGCTGGGGTGCGACAGCCCTGCTTGGCTGCCGCCTGGCCCTCGCAGAGGAGCCGCTCTGCTTCCTCTTGCACCGCGCGGAGGGCCTCTGCGGGCAATGCCGGCCCCGACCATGGTGCCCGGGCGGTAGCCAAGGTGTGTCGCTTAGCGACCACTCTTTGCTGATCCTAGCGAACGACCTATCCAGGCGGTGGCGACGGCACCCCGCGACCTTCTCCACGTTGATGATGGAGCGGTCACGGATCGTGGCCTCTGCCAGGTTTAGGTCCTCGCGGACTCAAGCCGATGTCTTGTCGAAATTGCCAAACACGGAACGTCCCGCCGCGTTGCGCTACTCCGGTCATATTGCCTTCCTGGTCGCCCTCTGCTCGGTCGACACGATGGCACGCGACGAGGAGTCGGCTCCGCTGCAGCCACCGAGGGTGTGGATGAGGTGGTCGTGCGGCTTCGCAATCACCAGCGTCACCTCCTCCTTGACGGACTTCTTGCACCAGTTGTGGCACTGTGGCGACGTCGGTCGGTCGATCCAGGCATAATGGTTGTGCGGCGGCGAGGACGGCTCCACCTTCATGCGACGCCCGATCTAGACGCCGCAGTTGCATGGGGAGGGCTTTTTCACAAACCGATGGGGACTGTGTTGGATGGCAAAATGTGTCAGGACCCCTTGGTCCAGAAGGATGCGAGTGGTTTAGGGATCTAGTTGGAGATGCCCTTTGACCTCATATGTACTCCCTCTGTTCCTAAATATAAGTTCCTTGTTGGAATCTCTAAAAAGATTTATATTTAGGAACAGAGGGAGTAGGTTGGAACATGAAAGCTAAGAAATTTGTTGTGTTTTGGATTAATTTTTTTCTGTTGTTTGAGCAATAGGATTCATTTTTACTTCCACACATGTTGCACTAAAATTGTACAAACATAGAAGAAGCCCATTCTGTTTAACGCAAATATATGTACACGTGCGTGTCATGAGCCAGATGATGATATAATAACAAAATATATAATTTGTTTCGCTCCAAATTATTAGTCTCACTCGTATTTATTTTTGGTTTCGCTTCATTTTCCCCCCTTTTCCTCCATTCTCTCCCGCCAATAGCGACTAATCTGCCAAAGAAAAAGTTAAGGACGCGCGCTTCATTACCATGGCCCCATATCTCATAGGCATCCAGGACAGAGACTAACATTGGTCAAACAGATTGCGATGAGGTAACTGCGCAAATAAAATCGGAAACCTCCCCTAATATCAGTATGGTTCCCTTCCTCGTCTCGCGCTGGATCCATCGCACGCCCAGCGGCCGGTGGCGGAGGCATCACCACAAGCTGAGCAAGGTTAGTTGCCAACCTACCCCCCACAATTATCCTCTCTTGCTCCCTATTCCACCGATCTGTGCTCTTAATCAATTCACGTCTCTCTTGCAAGGCAAATCCGGCTCGTAGATTGTTTAGATCCGGATGGTACGTGTTGGTAACAATCCTGCGTGTTCATCTAGTAAGTGCCCTGGTACGTGGTGTTAGATTGTCCAGATCCGGATGGTACGTGGTGGTAACAATCCTGCGTGTTCATCTAGTAAGTGCCCTGCTCCCTATCCCTCATTGCTGCAATTCGTGCCCTCTGTATTGGTTCTCAGCTGTTTTTTTCCTTCACCCGCCGATAGATATACATAGAGATCAGATCATGATTCTAGTTTAATCTGAAATTGATTCATTGTTTAGTTTACTCATTGCAAAAGTTTTCACTGTCAGTCGACTGAAAACTTTTTCAATCAGATTTTCCGGCCAATTGGTGCCTGACAATTTGTTCTTGTTTGTACTTGTCATTAGTATGCCGATGTCAATTTTATCTACCGGCCCCGCTAGTGTTTCTCCATTGAGTTGCTTCAGTCTAATGACAAAAAAACGAAGAAACATGAAACACTTATCAGATTATATCAATGCTATTGTAAAATTGAGACCACCAACAATTACTCTGGCCAAATAGCAATGAATCATAGTAAAAGCACACTGTAAAAATGAATCAAAATGTCACTGTTATTAGTACCTTAGTATCAGACTAGGAGCAGCAAAACACACTTGGATGATCTGGTTCAAATTTACTATAACTACGCAGTAGAATTACAGTCCTTGCTACACTGTAAATCATACAATAGATGCACTGGACAAAATATCATTAGTTTAAGGAGCAACAGAACAACTATGAGCCTAATGGTTCAAAATGTATTACACTTTGCAGAACAATTACATTACTTAAAACATTGTGGTAGAATACACTGCACACATACCAAATAAAGTAGTTTAGTACCTGCTGGGAGCAGCAAACAAAATTTAGCAAAAAACACTAGGAAAAAGAAACCATTTAGGACTAAAGTTGAGAATTACTATAGCTTTGCAGTAGAGTTGCATTTCTTGTGCCACTATGAATATAAACAAAATGCACCGTAAGAATAACAAAAATTACTAAATTGTTGCTTGGGAATTATAGTTTTTTTAGACTGTGTTATATATATAATAGTTTCTGAAACAACCTATATTGTACGTTACACAATTTATTTAAACTTTTGGTCATTGTCATGTTGCAGCAGATGTATCTCAGACAAGAATTAACGTTGTTGAATCTAATGAGGACTATATGAAAGAAGAGCCGATCGAACATCATAATTCTGTTGAAAAAGATGTCGAATCATATGATGTCTAAGAAATAACTACTAATGATAAAGAATGTTTCACAGATTGTGATGATGCTGATGTAGATGAAAATGAAGATGGTAAGTTTGCTCATTCCTTATTGATTGCAATATATGATTATTCATCATAGTAACATATAATTCGTGGTTCATAATGGTGGCAGTGCACGACAACTAGAAAAAGGTTCTGCTGCACACAAGGTATCTCCATAGTCTGATATACGAAATTACGATCAAACTATAGTGCTCCCATGTTTATGTGTGTTTACGTGTTGCTTTGTGAATGTTGTCCAGAACCAAGAAACTTATTTTGATCAGAATTTCAGTACACGGCAAGGGAAAATAAATGTTGCTGCACACAAGGTATATTTCCATTACCATATACAATATGTTCAAAATATATCGCTTCGATGTTTATGTATCTACTGGTCGTGTTGCTATTAGAATGTTGTTCAGAACAAAGATACTTCGCTTGAGAATGCCAATGTACGTGTGGGAGAAAAAACTTCTGCTGCGAATAAGCTAGTATCTTTTCGTACTCAGATACATATTTTGCTCAAACTATAGCACTAGCTTGTTTATTCATTTATTACCTCTACTTTGCTATAATAGTGTTGGCCAGACCAAAAAAACAAAAAAGCTGCTAATGCAGCCAGTAAGAGAGCTCAAAGTGGTTCGCTCAGTTGGTTGGGTGCCAGCGAACTACTTGTAAGACTGCTCAAATTCATTTAATATGTTCCCCTATTTTGTCTGTCTTGTCATGGGTGATGAGGATGATTTTGCCAATGGTAACTTTGATTTTCTCTAACATGCAGGAACTGAAGTATTCTTGAAGAGCCTGAAAAATCACAACTAGGACGTAGCTCTTGGTACAATTGTAAGTTGTGATCCTAAATTTAAACTTGATGGTGCTGGAATTAGAAATGGATTCTGGGCAGTGCATGTCGATATGGCACTTGTGAAAACTGAAAAATTGGTACGGAGTTGAAAAAACTGCAATACTCTCGGTAATGCATAAAAAACTAATATCTTGCCTCTATTACTACTTGCATCATGGCAATCTTTGTGTATTAACAACTCATTTTGTTATCTTGTTTGTAGATTCAAAAGAAAATGGATGACTATATGGTGTGTGGAAAGTATATTGCAATGATGATGTTGATGTTTCGGTTCATGATGATGATGATGATGGATGCTTTCAGTTTTAGTTAAGTTGTAGGGATGGCGTATATTGGATGTTCTTCCTCCTTGATTTTTAGTTAAGTTGTATGGATGCTTTCAATGTAAGTTTTGTTGTCAAGAAAATAGTCAGATTATGCATCACATTTGGATGATGTTCCTCCTGTAATATACACTATTGTAATCCAACAGTTCTATCTAATATATGATTTCTTCCCCTTTGAGTATATTATCTTGTTTTCCTTCATTTCAAATATATAATTATCACCATTATGTGGAGCATTAATTTAATCGCTAGTAATATATAACAACAACAACAACAACAACAACAACAACAACAACAACAACAACAACAATAATAATAATAATAATAATAATAATAATAATAATAATAAACCAACACTTGAAGTGTTGAAAATTCTTTGTTGCAAGCAATGGCATTTTGATTCTTGTACATTAAGCACCAACATATAGTAGTGTTGTAAGAGTCCATTTTATCTGTTGTAGTCCTGCACCGGTCCCTTTACCAACGCCAATATAAGTGTTGCATTATTCGCTAGCAACACTAGATAAGGCAACACATCCCAAACCGTTGGTAAAGACATCAGCAACGCATATATGGAGTTTTAGATACAGAAAAGGCGTTGCTATAGGAGGGGTCTTGTTGTAGTGGTACGGTGGCCCTAGTGGCTTCTTGGGGAGCAGTGTGCCTCCACACCGCTCCAACGGAGACGTACTTCCCCTCAAAAGGAAGGAACTTCGGTAACACATCCTCGTCTCCACCGGCTCCACTCTTGGTTATCTCGCACCTTTACTTTTGCAAGCTTACTTGTGTTGTATCCCTTGCTTGCTCGTGTGTTTGTTGTTGTTGCATCATATAGGTTGTTCACCTAGTTGCATATCTAGACAACCTACTTTGATGCAAAGTTTAAATTGGTAAAGAAAGGCTAAAAATTGTTAGTTGCTTATTCACCCCCCTCTAGTCAACTATATCGATCCTTTCAATTGGTATCAGAGCCTCGTCTCTTTATTAAGGACTTTGCCGTCTGAAGAGTATGGTTGACACCGTAGACGGTGGGGAGGAGGAGCACTCCGGTGTGAATCCGATCTTGTCTATGGGTAATGGGGAAACCGCGGTGTCCCGTGAGGAATTCAATGTGGCCTTGGACACATTGAAAACCTCCATGACAACCACGGTTGAAAGCATGTTTAATAAATTCTTAGAAGGACTTAAACTACCTACCTCGCCGTTGAAAGTGGGTGATACCGCTAACAAGGTGACGGATGCTAACTCCGACAAGGGGGAAGCCAATAGTGAGAAGGGTCCTTCTACTAGTGGTAGAAATGGCACCGACATCTTTGCCCATGTGGAACCTCCAATTTATGGAGGACCAATTCCCTCTACCCATTTAAATCATGCTGGTCCTCCTCCTAAGATTGTGAAAAATGAGGATTTTGTTTCTTGGGTGTATCGCTTCAAGCGTCATTTAAATCATGTGAATACTAATCTTTGGAGAATCATTGAAGAAGGTTTCTATCCACATGAACGAAGCAACTTCACCCCGAGAGAAGTGGTGGATAATCAATTCAATGAGAGTGCTCTCTTCATCATCCAAGATGCAATCCTTCCCGAAGATCTCCCTCATCTTCGACTTCATGCCATGGCCAAAGACGCATGGCAATGCATTGTGTCTCTCTATCGAGGAAGTGCTAGCATTCAACGCTCCAACTATGAAGTGGTACAAGATGAAGCCGATGAGTTTGCAATGAAAGAAGATGAAGAACCTCATGAGCTCTTTCGAAGAGTGACCAAACTCGCGGTCTCACTCTGAGATCATGGGAGCAAGGACACGGATGACAATTGGATCAAGTGCAAGTTCCTCAAGGCCATGATGCCCTACAACAAGGCCATGTCCTCTGTCATTGGTCAAAGACTGGACTTCCACTCCATGACCTCAAGTGAAGTGTTGGATGAGTTCGTTGCAATGAGCATCTTGGACAAGACCGCCGACAATGCGGTGCTCCGTTCTCAAAGGGCAAAGAAGCCCAACCTTGCTTTGAAGGCCAAGGTTAGTGTGGAAGAAGAGGAAGAAGAGGAAGATGAGGAGAGCAACCCCGAAGACACCAAATATGATTATTATGAGCACATGGCTCTTGCTTCAAGACAATTTTGGAGCAAGAAGAATACAAGACCCAACTTCAACAAGAACAACTCAAGTGGCTTCAAGGGCAAGCAACGAGTTAGAACTGGCTTCAGCTGTGGCAATGTGAGCCATTTCATTGCGGATTGTCCTTACGAGAAGCGGGAAGACAATGGTGGCAAGTTCATCTGAAAAGACAAAGCCAAGTCCTTCCCCAACAAGAACAACTTCACCAAGAAGACTCTTACTCGTGGGTTGGTGGTTCAAGAAGAATACCATGAGGATGACAATGATGATGAAAATGGAGAAGCAATGGCCATGGCGTCCGTTGCCATTGCTACCACTCCCCGGGTGTCTCTCTTTGATTCACCCAACGAGAACATCACCGCCAAGTGCCTCATGCCTAAAGCTTCCAACAAGGTAACCCCCAACATCAAAACCACCATCATTACTAATCCCTCCTTGGAGGATTGCATTGATGAACATGATGGGTCTAATGAGGAAGTGAACGAATTTGAGTCTTTTATGAGTAAGCTCAAGGGCAAATCCAAGAAGCACTTTGTTGCTCTCTTGGAACAACTTGGTGAGGCCAATGACATGATCGAGGCTCACGAAGAAACCATCTCTAAGATGGAAGGTCATAGTCGTGACTATGCCGATGAGATATCGGATCTCTCTAATGCTCTTGGGGAAGAGCGTGTGCATCATTTGACTCTTGAGGAGTCATACAACGATGACCATGCTAAGTTAAAGAAAGATCTTGATCATGCTCTTGTCGTGTCTTGTGTGCTAACTTCCGAGAAGGCTAAACTTGGGGTTGATCATGCTAGACTCAAGGAGTTTGAGGTACTTGACAAGGCCCACAAGGTCTTGAAGGGTGATCACGCTAACCTCAAGGAGTCTCATGCTCAACTCCAAGTTAAGCTAACCAAGGAAAAGGCCACCTTCCCTCATATGGTATTAATTGATAATGCATATGCTACTAACCCGTGTTATGAGCATGTGCATCTTGTGGAGGAGAATGCCAAGTTGAGGGATCAACTAGAGAAAGGCCTTGTGACTTGCATTCAAGGTGAGAAGAACCTCAACGACCTTTTGAGCAATCGAAAGGAAGTTGTGGCCAAGAAGGGAATTGGGTTTGCACCCAAGTCCAAGAATAAGAAGAAGAACGACAAGACCAAACGTCCTCCTCCTCTCAAGCAAACTTTTGTGAAAGAGGGAGAGGGTGCTCCTAAGGAGAAGAAGGAAAAAGTGAAGGACGTTGATGTCAAAAAGGGCAAAACCATTTCCTCCAACAAAGCCGGCGACTTTAACTCGTCATATGTGTTGTGCCGTGCTAGTGATGGACATGTATATGCTAAATTTTTTGGTTCTGCTTATGAGTACATTGAATGGTCTATTTGGGTTCCTAAGACCCTTGTTACTAACATCAAAGGACCCATTATTAAATGGGTACCTAAAACCAAGCATTGATCTCATGTAGGTGTTTGCTTCCAGTGGGGGATCATGGTTGCTCGGTAGTGGAGCAACAAATCATATGACCGGGAGCAAGGACTTGGTGGTGGACGTGCAAAAGATTCCATCTATGCCCACCAATGTCGAGTGGGGTGATGCCTCACATTCTAAGGTATTGGGTCTTGGCAATGTTGTCATTTCTCATGATATAACGATCGAGAAAGTCATGCTTGTTGAGTCCCTTGCATACAACTTACTTTCCGTTCGTCAACTTGCACTCATGGGCTTTGCCACTTTCTTTGACATTGATACCATGGCCCTCTTGTGGAGCAAGACTCTTAAAGTAGCCTTTGTTGGGCATGTCGAGAACGGTCTCTATGTGATAAACTTTTCGGAGCGACCCACTAAGACCGTGACATGCCTAATGGCTAAAGTTGACGTGGGATGGCTTTGGCATCGCCGTTTAGCCCACGTCAATATGAGATCTTTGCAAAGTCTTCTCAAGGGGGACCATGTCCGTGGACTAACAAATGTTAGTTTTGCCAAAGACCGTGCTTGTAGTGCTTGTATTGAAGGAAAGCTCCATGAGAAAGCTCACCCTCCCACGACCATCATCTACTCGAAGAGACCCTTGGAGCTCCTTCACATGGATCTCTTTGGGCCCCCATCATTTGATAGTCTTGGAGGTAGAAAGTATTGCTTGGTGATTGTGGATGATTATTCAATATACACTTGGGTATACTTCTTCAAGAGGAAGAGTGAGACTCAACAAACCGTCATCGACTTTGCAAATGAAGCTCAACGTCAACATGATGCAAAGATCTTGACAATAAGGAGTGACAACGGCACCGAGTTCAAGAACTACACCTTGGATGAGTTTCTTAGTGATGAGGGGATCGAGCATCAATATGCTGCACCATATACCCCTCAACAAAATGGTGTAGCGAAGAGGAAGAACCGAACGTTGATGGATGCGGCAAGGACCATGATGGCGGAGTTCAAGTCTCCATACAACTTTTGGGCCGAAGCCATCAACACAGCGTGTCATGCATCCAATCGGCTCTATCTCCGCAAAGGCTTGAACAAGACTCCTTATGAGATACTCACCGACAACAAGCCCAATCTCAAGTACTTCTGGGTGTTCGGGTGTAACTGTTTCATTCTCAAGAAAGGTGTTCGTTTGTCTAAATTTGAGGCTAGAGCTTATGAGGGCATATTTGTTGGTTATGCTACAAGCTCTCATGCTTACCGTGTTCTCAACAAGTCCACCGGACTCATTGAGGAGACGTGTAACATGGAGTTTTACGAAAATAACGGCTCCCAAGTGGAGCAAAGTGGTACTTGTGATGTAGGTGATGAAATTCCTCCCCAATCCATAAGAAGAATGGGTATTGGTCATATTCTACCCATTGAGGAATCCCTTGTGGCCGAAGGAGAAGGACAATGCTCCACTCAAGTGGAGCCATCACCTCCTCAAGACCCACACGCTTCCGAAGAACAAAGTGAAGGCCCTCAACCTCGTGAACAAGACCAAGGGCAAGATCAATCTCAAGATGGTGGTGAACCTCAAATGATGCCCAAGGTCAAGTTCTTCCCCTCGAGCAAGTTCAAGATCATGAGCAAGCTCAAGATCAAGAACAAGCTCAAGACAGCGCTCAAGATAATCAAGTTAACCCTCCTCCTTCCACATCCGAGGAGGAATTAGAGTGTCGTGCCGTGAAGATTGCTTCCAAACTCACCACCAAAGGCCATCTCATGGAGAATATGGTTGGAAGCCTAAGAAAGGGGGTAAGCACTCGTAGAAAATTAGCAAACTATTATGAACATCACGCGTTTGTCTCTTGTGTTGAACCCCAAAAGGTCTATGAGGCACTCGAAGACTCGGATTGGCTCAATGCCATGCATGAAGAACTCAACAACTTCGAGTGCAACAAGGTGTGGAGATTGGTGCCAAGGCCATTGATGTCTACCACACAACCTTCTTCTTGTAGACGTTGTTGGGCCTGCAAGTGCACATGTTTGTAGGACAGTGGCAAATTTCCCCCAAGTGGATGACCTAAGGTTTATCAATCCGTAGGAGGCGTAGGATGAAGATGGTCTCTCTCAAAAAACCCTGCAACCAAATAACAAAAAGTCTCTTGTGTCCCCAACACACCCAATACAATGGTAAATTGTATAGGTGCACTAGTTCGGCGAAGAGATGGTGATACAAGTGCAAAATAGATAGTAGATATAGGTTTTTGTAATCTGAAATAATAAAGACAGCAAGGTAACAAGTGGTAAAAGTGAGCGTAAACGGTATTGAAATGATAGGAAACAAGGCCTAGGGTTCATACTTTCACTAGTGCAAGTTCTCTCAACAATAACATACATAGAACATATGACAAGCCCTCAACATGCAACAAAGAGTCACTCCAAAGCCACTAATAGCGAAGAACAAATGTAGAGATTATGGTAGAGTACGAAACCACCTCAAAGTTATTCTTTCGGATCGATCTATAAAAGAGTTCGTACTAGAATAACACCTTAAGACGCAAATCAACCAAAACCCTAATGTCACCTAGATACTCCATTGTCACCTCAAGTATCCGTGGGCATGATTATACGATATGCATCACACAATCTCAGATTCATCCAACCAACATAAAAGTACTTCAAAGAGTGCCCCAAAGTTTCTACCAGAGAGTCAAGAACGTGTGCCAACCCCTATGCATAGGTTCCCAATGTCACAAAACCCGCAAGTTGATCACCAAAACATACATCAAGTGACACATGATATCCCATTGTCACCACAGATAATCACGGCAAGACATACATCAAGTGTTCTCATAAAGACTCAATCCGATAAGATAACTTCAAAGGGGTAACTCAATTCATCACAAGAGAGTAGAGGGGGAGAAACATCATAAGATCCAACTACAATAGCAAAGCTCGGGATACATCAAGATCGTGCCATAGAGGAAACACGAGAGAGAGAGAGAGAGAGAGAGAGAGAGAGAGAGATCAAACACATAGCTACTGGTACATACCCTCAGCCCCGAGGGTGAACTACTCCCTCCTCGTCATGGATAGCGCCGGGATGATTAAGATGGCCTCCGGTGATGGGATCCCCCTCCGGCAGGGTGTCGGAACAGGGTCCCAATTGATTTTTGGTGGCTACAGAGGCTTGCGGCGGTGGAACTCTCGATCTATCTTCTGTTTTGGAAGTTCTAGGGTATGTAGGTGGACCTCCGGGGTGCTCACAAGGTAGTGGGGCGCGCCCAGGGGGGCGCCCCCCACCCTCGTG
This sequence comes from Triticum aestivum, assembly GCF_018294505.1. Taxonomy (NCBI): domain Eukaryota; kingdom Viridiplantae; phylum Streptophyta; class Magnoliopsida; order Poales; family Poaceae; genus Triticum; species Triticum aestivum. The sequence continues at coordinate 494,925,495 of NC_057798.1, forward strand.
GGCAGCCCGGGACTCCCCTGACATGCACTCCAAGCCCATCTGGTTGGTTTCCTTCCAAAATTAACTTCTCCAGTTGATTTCGTTCCGTTTTGACTCCGTCTGATATTCCTTTTCCTCGAAGCACTGAAATAGGCATAAAACAGCAAATCTGGGCTGGGCCTCCGGTTAATAGGTTAGTCCCAAAAATAATATAAAAGTGGATAATAAAGCCCAATATTGCCTAAAACAGTAGATAAAGTAGCATGGAGCAATCAAAAATTATAGATACGTTGGAGACGTATCAAGCATCCCCAAGCTTAATTCCTGCTCGTCCTTGAGTAGGTAAATGATAAAAAAGAATTTTTGATGCGGAGTGATACTTTGGCATAATTTCAATGTAAATCTTCTTACTGGTGATATGAATATTCAGATCCGAAAGATTCAAGACAAAAGTTCATACTGACATAAAAGTAATAATACTTCAAGCATACTAATCAAAGCAATCATGTCTTCTCAAAATAACATGGCTAAAGAAAGTTATCCCTACAAAATCATATAGTTTGGCTGTTGCTCTATCTTTATCACACAAAGTATTTAATCATGCACAACCCCGCTGACAAGCCAAGCAATTGTTTCATACTTTAATAATCTCAAACTCTTTCAACTTTCACGCAATACATGAGCGTGAGCCATGGACATATCACTATAGGTGGAATAGAATGGTGGTTGTGGAGAAGACAAAAAGGGAGAAGATAGTCTCATATCAACTAGGCGTATCAACGGGCTATGGAGATGCCCATCAATAGATATCAATGTGAGTGAGTAGGGATTGCCATGCAACGGATGCACTAGAGCTATAAGTATATGAAAGCTCAACGAAAGAAACTAAGTGGGTGTGCATCCAACTTGCTTTCTCACGAAGACCTAGGGAACTTTTGAGGAAGCCCATCATTGGAATATACAAGCCAAGTTCTATAATGAAAAATTCCCACTAGTATATGAAAGTGACAACATAGGAGACTCTCTATCATGAAGATCATGGTGCTACTTTGAAGCACAAGTGTGGTAAAAGGATAGTAGCATTGTCCCTTCTCTCTTTTTCTCTCATTTTTTTATTTGGGCCTTTTCTCTTTTTTTATGGCCTTTTTTGGGCTTCTTTGGCCTCTTTTATTTTATTTCGTCCGGAGTCTCATCCCGACTTATGGGGGAATCATAGTCTCCATCATCCTTTCCTCACTTGGGACAATGCTCTAATAATGATGATCATCACACTTTTATTTTTCTTACAACTCAAAAATTACAACTCGATACTTAGAACAAAGTATGACTCTATATGAATGCCTCCGGCGGTGTACCGGGATACGCAATGAATCAAGAGCGACATGTATGAAAATTATGAAGGTGGCCTTGCCACAAATACGATGTCAACTACATGATCATGCTAGCAATATGACAATGATGGAGCGTGTCATAATAAATGGAAAGGTGGAAAGTTGCATGGCAATATATCTCGGAATGGCTATGGAAATGCCATAATAGGTAGGTATGGTGGCTGTTTTGAGGAAGGTATATGGTGGGTGTATGATACCGACGAAAATTGTGCGGTATTAGAGAGGTTAGCAAAGGTGGAAGGATGGGAGTGCGTATAATCCATGGACTCAACATTAATCATAAGAACTCATGTACTTGTTGCAAAAATTTAGAAGTCATCAAAAACCAAAGCACTACGCGCATGCTCCTAGGGGGATAGATTGGTAGGAAAAGACCATCGCTCGTCCCCGACCGCCACTCATAAGGAAGACAATAAATAAATAAAATTGTGCTCCAACTTCATCACAAAGCGGTTCACCATACGTGCATGCTACGGGAATCACAAACTTCAACACAAGCATTCTTTAAATTCATAATCACCCAACTAGCATTACTATATTATCACCTCCATATCTCAAAACAATTATCAAGCATCAAACTTATCTTAGTATTCAATTCATTCAAAAGAGAGTTTCACATATCTTGAACACCAAGTATATTAACATTAAGCAAATTACCATGCTATTTAAGACTCTCAAAATAATCTAAGTGAAGCATGAGATATCATATATTTCTTCAAAATAAAACCACCATTGTGCTCTAAAAGATATAAGTGAAGTACTAGAGCAAACGACAAACTACTCCGAAAGATATAAGTGAAGATCAATGAGTAGTCAAATAATTGTGCAACTATGTGAAGACTCTCTCTCATTCAAGAATTTCAGATCTTGATACTTTATTCAAACAGCAAGCAAAGCTAAAGAAAACTACATTGCAAGGATAGCACAACTCATGTGAAGAAGCAAAAACTTAGGCTCAACCAATACTAACCGATAGTTGTTGAAGAAGAAAGGTGGGATGCCTACCGGGGCATCCCCAAGCTTAGATGCTTGAGACTTCTTGAAATATTATCTTGGGGTGCCTTGGGCATCCCCAATCTTGAACTTTTTGTGTCTCCTTAATTCCTCTCATATCATGGCTTCTCTATTTCTCAAAAAGCTTCATTCACAACAAACTCAACAAGAACTCGTGAGATAGGTTAGTATAAACCAATGCAAAACCTTATCATCTTCTACTGTAACAAATTACTAAAATTATTATCAAACATTGCATACTAAATGCCTCTGTATATTTAATACTCCTATCCTCAAATAGAATCATTAAACAAGCAAACATATGCAAACAATGCAACCATAACAGCAATCTGCCAAAACAGTACAGTCTGTAAAGAATGCAAGAGTATCAATACTTCCCTGACTCCAAAAATTATGAACTAAAATTCACACTGTAATAAATTTATCAGATCTCAATATGCAAAAAGATTCAACATTAGACCATGCTCTGAATTTTCTAGGGAATTTTTGCAACAGCGGTAAACTTTCTGTTTTCAAACAGCAACATGCAAACTAGCAAAATAAGCATGGCAAAGGCTATCCTTGACTTCTTTTATTGAAACTAAAGGTGGAAAACATTATTCTAACTAACAACAAGCAAAAACTAACAAAAGAAAATGACGCTCCAAGCAAAACACATATCATGTGGTGAATAAAAATATAGCTCCAAGTAAAGTTACCGATGAACGAAGACGAATGAGGGGATGCCTTCCGGGGCATCCCCAAGCTTAGGCTCTTGGTTGTCCCTGAATATTACCTTGGGGTGCCATGGGCATCCCCAAGCTTAGGCTCTTGCCACTCCTTATTCCATAGTCCATCGAATCTTTACCCAAAACTTGAAAACTTCAACCACACAAAACTCAACAGAAAACTCGTAAGCTCCGTTAGTATAAGAAAATAAAACAACCACTTAGGTACTGTAATGAACTCATTATAAATTTATATTGGTGTAATATCTACTGTAATACAACTTATCTATGGTTCGTACCCTCCGATACTACTCATAGATTGATCAAAATAAGCAAACAACAGAAAGAAAACAGAATCTGTCAAAAACAGAACAGTCTGTAGTAATCTATATCAAACGTATACTTCTGGAACTCCAACAATCCTACCAAATTAGGAAGTCCTAATAAATTTGTGTACAAATCCAGAGCAAAACGGATCAGATCAGAAGCACGTTTCTGTGAATTAACAAAACTAATTTACTGGGTGCAAAAGTTTCTGATTTTCAGCAGGATCAACACAACTATCACCGTAAGCCATCCTAAAGGTCTTACTTGGCACTTTATTGAAACAAAAGCTATAAAACATGATTACTACAGTAGCATAATCATGTGGACACACAAAAACAGTAAGGACAAATATTGGGTTGTCTCCCAGCAAGCGCTTTTCTTTAATGCCTTTCTAGCTAGGCATGATGATGAAAATGATGCTCACATAAAAGATAAGAATTGAAACATAACGGGAGCATCAGGAAGCCTATGACTAGCATATTTAAGTCTAACCCACTTCCTATGCATAGGGATTTTGTTAGCAAACAACTTATGGGAACAATAATCAACTAGCATAGGAAGGTAAAACAAGCATAACTTCAAGAATTTAAGCATGTAGAGAGGAAACTTGATATTATTGCAATTCCTACAAGCATATGTTCCTCTCTCATAATAATTTTCAGTAGCATCATGAATGAATTCAACAATATAACAAACACCTAAAGCATTCTTTTCATGATCTACAAGCATAGAAAATTTACTACTCTCCACATAAGCAAAATTCTTCTCATGAATAGTAGTGGGAGCAAACTCAACAAAATAACTATCATGTGATTGAAAATTAAGATCAATATGACAAGTTTCATGGTTATCATTATTCTTTAAAGCATACATGTCATCACAATAATCATCATAGATAGGAGGCATGCTTTCATCATAGTAAATTTGCTCATCAAAGCTTGGGGGACAAAAAATATCATCTCCATCAAACATAGCTTCCCCAAGCTTGTGGCTTTGCATATCATTAGCATCATGGATATTCAAGGAATTCATACTAACAACATTGCAATCATGCTCATCATTCACATATTTTATGCCAAGAATTCTATGTAATTCTTCTTCTAGCACTTGAGCACAATTTTCCTTTCCATCATTCTCACGAAAGATATTGAAAAGATGTTACGTATGAGACAAACTTAACTCCATTTTTTGAAGTTTTCTTTTATAAACTAAACTAGTGCTAAAACAAGAAACAAAAAGATTCGATTGCAAGATCTAAAGATATACCTTCAAGCACTCACCTCCCCGGCAACGGCGCCAGAAACTGCTTGATGTCTACTACACAACCTTCTTCTTGTAGACGTTGTTGGGCCTGCAAGTGCACAGGTTTGTAGGACAGTAGCAAATTTCCCCCAAGTGGATGACCTAAGGTTTATCAATCCATAGGAGGCGTAGGATGAAGATGGTCTCTCTCAAACAACCCTGCAACCAAATAACAAAAAGTCTCTTGTGTCCCAACACACCCAATACAATGGTAAATTGTATAGGTGCACTAGTTCGGCGAAGAGATGGTGATACAAGTGCAAAATAGATAGTAGATATAGGTTTTTGTAATCTGAAATAATAAAAACAGCAAGGTAACAAGTGGTAAAAGTGAGCATAAACGGTATTGCAATGATAGGAAACAAGGCCTAGGGTTCATACTTTCACTAGTGCAAGTTCTCTCAACAATAATAACATAGATAGAACATATGGCAAGCCCTCAACATGCAACAAAGAGTCACTCCAAAGCCACTAATAGCGGAGAACAAACGTAGAGATTATGGTAGGGTACGAAACCACCTCAAAGTTATTCTTTCGGATCGATCTATAAAAGAGTTCGTACTACAATAACACCTTAAGACACAAATCAACCAAAACCCTAATGTCACCTAGATACTCCATTGTCACCTCAAGTATCCGTGGGCATGATTATATGATATGCATCACACAATCTCAGATTCATCCAACCAACATAAAAGTACTTCAAAGAGTGCCCCAAAGTTTCTACCGGAGAGTCAAGAATGTGTGCCAACCCCTATGCATAGGTTCCCAATGTCACAAAACCCGCAAGTTGATCACCAAAACATACATCAAGTGGCACATGATATCCCATTGTCACCACAGATAATCACGACAAGACATACATCACGTGTTCTCATAAAGACTCAATCCGATAAGATAACTTCAAAGGGGTAACTCAATTCATCACAAGAGAGTAGAGGGGGAGAAACATCATAAGATCCAACTACAATAGCAAAGCTCGGGATACATCAAGATCGTGCCATAGAGGAAACATGAGAGAGAGAGAGAGATCAAACACATAGCTACTGGTACATACCCTCAGCCCTGAGGGTGAACTACTCCCTCCTCGTCATGTATAGCGCCGGGATGATGAAGATGGCCTCCGGTGATGGGATCCCCCTCCGGCAGGGTGCCAGAACAGGGTCCCGATTGGTTTTTGGTGGCTAAAGAGGCTTGTGGCGGCGGAACTCCCGATCTATCTTCTGTTCTGGAAGTTCTAGGGTATGTAGGTATATATGGGTGCAGGGGGTACGTCGATGGACCTCCGGGGTGCTCACGAGGTAGGGGGCGCACCCAGGGGGCGCCACCACCCTCGTGGGCAGCCCGGGACTCCCCTGACGTGCACTCCAAGCCCATCTGGTTGGTTTCCTTCCAACATTAACTTCTCCAGTTGATTTCATTCCGTTTTGACTCCGTCTGATATTCCTTTTCCTCGAAACACTGAAATAGGCATAAAACAACAAATCTGGGCTGGGCCTCCGGTTAATAGGTTAGCCCCAAAAATAATATAAAAGTGGATAATAAAGCCCAATATTGCCTAAAACAGTAGATAAAGTAGCATGGAGCAATCAAAAATTATAGATACGTTGGAGACGTATCAGCCATCGGGGAACCACAACGTCATTGGAACCAAGTGGATTTTCAAGAACAAGCAAGATGCTCATGGGAAAATCGTTCGCAACAAGGCCAGATTGGTAGCACAAGGCTACTCCCAAGTCGAGGGTATCGACTATGGTGAAACCTTTGCTCCCGTTGCTCGCCTTGAATCCATTCGTTTGTTGATTGCTTATGCTTCCCATCACAACTTGAAGTTGCAACATATGGATGTGAAAAGTGCTTTTCTTAATGGTCCTATTAATGAGTTGGTCTATGTCAAGCAACCCCCGGGTTCGAGGATCCCTACTTCCCGGATCATGTGTATCAACTCGATAAGGCACTCTATGGCCTTAAACAAGCCCTGCGTGCGTGGTATGACCACCTTACCGAGTTGTTACAAGATCGTGGATTTGAGGTGGGGCAAATCGATCCCACTCTTTTTACTAAGAAGGTCAAAGGGGAGTTGTTTGTATGCCAACTATATGTTGATGATATTATCTTTGGTTCCCCTAACAAAGCTTTCAATGAGGAATTTGCCGCTCTCATGACCTCCAAGTTCAAGATGTCTTCGATGGGAGAGTTGAAGTTCTTCCTTGGTTTTGATATCAAACAAAGAAGAGAAGGAACCTTCATCAACCAAGCCAAATATACTCAAGACATGCTAAAAAGATTCAAGCTAAGTAATGTCAAGTCGTCTTCTACTCCAATGCCTACCAAGTGCCAACTTGACATTGATCCCAATGGTAAAGCGGTGGATCAAAAGGTATATCGCTCCATGATTGGCTCCTTGCTTTACCTTTGTGCATCTAGACCGAATATCATGTTGAGTGTGGGAATGTGTGCACGGTTTCAAGATGCACCGAAGGAAAGTCACTATGTGGCGGTCAAGCCAATCTTTCGATATTTGGCTCATACCCCAAACTTTGGCTTATGGTACCCAAGAGGGGCAAACTTCAAGCTTGAAGGATATACGGATTCCAATTGGGTGGGAGACAAAGTGGATAGGAAGTCCACCTCTGGAGGGTGCCAATTTCTTGGTTGCTCTTTGGTGAGTTGGTCTTCCAAGAAGCAAAGTTGTGTGTCTCTCTCGTCCACCGAAGTGGAATATGTGGCGGCCGGTAGTAGTTGTGCACAACTCTTATGGATGAGGCAAACTTTAAAGGAGTATGGTGTCATTTCTAACAAAGTGCCTCTTTGGTGTGATAATGAAAGTGCCATCAAGATTTCTCTCAACCCGGTGCAACACTTCAAGACGAAGCATATTGAGATTCGGTATCACTTCATCCGGGATCACATTAGGCAAGGGGAGATCGAGCTCAAGTATGTCAACACTCATGATAACCTTGCAGATATTTTCACGAAGCCCTTGGATGAAGCAAGATTTCGCAAGTTAAGGCATGAGCTAAATATCATTGATTCGAGCAATGTGACTTGAACCCTTGCACCCCCCACCACACTCAACTTGTTGTCTAGTTTAGGTGTAGGCATGGACATAGGGGGAGTGTTGTTCTCTCAGTGAACTCTCCCTCCCCCCATTCTGCATAAATCGATCAACTCTTTCACATTAGCCATTTTTGATGGTACTTGTGCTTCAAAGACGAGTTTTGGTCATGGGCCCAAGGATAATTCTTCGCGGCGCCATACCAACTAACTCAAACATAGGTGGCTCCGACCACCGCCCTCTCCTTTTGAGAGGTAGTGTTGCGTGGTTGCTCCTTGTTGTCTTTCTGCCTTGGGTTGTGCGTGTTCTTGTGGTGTCTCTTGTGCTAAAAGTTTCCTTGCAAAGACCTATTTTTGTGTGTTGAAACCTGCTTTTTCTTGAGCTCACGGTACTACCGCAACCTTCTACGGTACTACCGCGTGTGGAGAGCACGGTACTACCACCCCCACGTGGCAGTAATTTTTTACTGCCGCCTGGGAGAGCGGTACTACCACTTTGGTGCGGTACTTCCGCCCGAGCGGTACTACCGCGATGATATGCGGTACTACCGTGGCGTCATAGACGCGTGGGGATAAGGACGGGCAGGGGGAGCTCTAACTCCCCATACCCATTCGTCAGTTTCCCCACTTCGTCTCCCTCTCTCTCCCTCGCTCAAGAACGGGGCCGACGTCCTTCGCCGGATCTCCGTCTCCGGCTGCTCTCCTGCGATTCCGTCCGGTGGGATCGTTCCCCACCATGTGCTCTTGCCATGGACCAAGGTCTTCCCCATCCCCCTCTCGTTTTTGTTGTTTTCTTTGTCTCTAGGTTTGTGGGGAAGACTTGTGTGTTCTTGAGTGTAGGCTAAATCTACGCAAGAGTAGGATGTAGGAGAGTAGTATTGCGTAGGGATTATACTTGTCCTTTTGTCCTGTGCTAGATTTGATCACCGTAGCACCACCGTGGTTTGGCGGTTCTTTTCAGATTCAAACTTTCGTTTGGATCTGACGCGGTGCGGTACTACCGCCCGTCTGGCGCGGTACTACCGCTTGTCCGGTACTACCGCCCGTTTGGCGCGGTACTACCGCACTCGCTGTGGCACTAAAATTTTACTACCGCTCCCACCCTGGTACTACCGTGACCTCGCACGGTACTACCGCGACTTGGAGCGGTACTAAAATTATAGTACCGCAGGATCTGGCAGTACTACCGTGGATCACATCTATCTCATGGAAACTTTCACGTATACTTTCTATGTGTTTCTTGTGCTTTGCTGTGGTCTTTGCATTGATCCTTTTGGTTGTCGTGGGTGTTTTTGCGTTTGTGTCTCAGGTGGTGGCTCTCGCCGTTCCAATCCCAGTCGTGACACCGACTCTAAGTGTTTGCGCAATCCAGGTGAAGCACCAGAGGGCTCCACTGCCCCCAAGCGCCATGTCAAGACATCCGCTAGCAAGCACAAGAACCCACTAAGGGCATGGACGAGATACCCCAATCTGAGTTCGTCCGTCTTAGGAAGCTCAACCCGTATGTGAACCCTCGTGCTACTGTCAGAGGTTGTGAGCTGTTTTGGAACAAGCAACAAACTCTCACTTATCTGGATGTCATCAAGAACAAGCAGAATACCTACGTGGATGTCAAATGGATAGAAATGCATCACCCGAGGAAGGACAAGCATCGTGAGTACTTTGGAGAAGCTATGGACTTGGTGGAGCAGTTTGGTATTGAACATGTGATCTCTTTTCACCTTGACTATGACCCTGAGCTTATCTGTCAGTTCTTTGCCTCAGTATACTTTCACTCTGATGAGGAGCGGAGGATGACCTGGATGACCAATGGTCGTAAGGTGACTGCTACTTGGAAGGAGTTCATGGACCTGCTCCACATTCCTGATGACGGGCTCAACACTCCCGTGGGTGTCCGCCCCCATGCTAATTCTGAGTCTGCTAACAAGGACAAGCTTCAGCCATACTATGTTGAGAAGGCGCTTGTAAATGGCAAGTCGGCGTGGGTGCTCAACTCCTTTCTGGATATCATGTATCGCATCTTCCGCAACTCATTGTTTCCCCGCATTGGTGACAAGGACAAGGTTCATGCCTATATGGTGGATATGATGCTCCTGTGTGAGGAGGCTCGTGTGTCTCAGACTCAGCCACTTGATGTCTCACACATCATGTGGTGTGAGCTTCGGTTTGCGGTGTTCAACCGCAAGGTGCCTATCTATGGGCCCTATCTGTTTCTGCTGATCTAGAAGACTTGGGAGAAGATGTTCCCTGGTGATGAGTTCCTTGCTCCAGACTGGATTCGACATGATCCCATCTGTCTCCTTGTCAAACCCAACTGGGCCAACACTACTACTCGTGCTGAGGCGTCTGCTGCTAGGGCTGCTGTTGATGAGGAGGATGCTGGCGCAGAGGATGTTGCTGAGGGCTGTGCTGCTAGGTCTTCCCATAGTTCCTCTGTGCCCTCATGGGCCAAGAAGCTGAAGGACAAGATGAAGACTCTTTTCTGCATGCAAGCTAAGGGGCAGTACAGGACTCACGTGGCATCCAAGGAGAGTCGTCGCCGGGACAAGAAGATCTTGCAGCTGTATGGCGAGGATGTGTCTGGCGGTTCTGAGGATCGCATCACTCCAGAGGCCGAGTGGATGGAGAAGCAAGGCTACATGTGGACTGATTCTGAGGAGGACGTCAAGGAGACCATCCCTGCCGCTGAGGAATCTGACGAGGATCGTTGGGTTGAGTTCCCTGCTTGAGCCACCCCCTGTGTGTAGGCGTCTTCTCTGCCTTTTTGGTGTCTCGATGCCAAAGGGGGAGAGAGTGTAGGGATTTGCGAGTCGTGTGTCGTCGTTCGTGTTCGGTGTGTTTGCTTTCTCTTTTGAACCTCGTTTCAGTTGCTTTGGGTTGCTTTACTTCATATGGTGTAACACATATGCACTCTATCTATCTTAGCGAGCTTGTGATATATTGTGCTATCTTTGTGCTATGCTCTTGCTTAGATGTTAGTTATCATGCCTTTGTCTCTAAAATATAGGGGGAGTGTTGATCCTAGTTTGTGTACTATGCAGTCCAAAGCATCCATCTAGATTCACACATCTAGGGGGAGCACGTCTATATTCTAGAGAGGAGGGGTTTACCTTTGCTCAATATTATCTCATCTATGTGCAAATCCCGTATTGTCATCAATCCACCAAAAAGGGGGAGATTGTAAGGGCATATTTATCCCTAAGGTGTTTTGGTGATTGATGGCAATGCTTTTGCAGACTAATCGTGTGCCTTGAGTTTCTCAGATGCTTCATCACTAGGCACGAGATGATTCGGTGCCCCTCGAAGACTATTGAAGACGGCGTTGTTCTACGTTTCTTTTTGGTGGATTTGAGTTGTAGGGGAGCCGTACTATTAAGAGGGGGTCCGCGTCGGAAAGGTTCGGGTGGAATCATCACGTACACGTTTCCTTCCTTGCCTCCACCTTTCCCTTGCACTTTGGAGCTTTCCTCGGTTATCCTCTTTGTGCTTTTTCTGACGGCTACTGCTGAACTTGCGGTAGTACTGCTCTAAGGAGCGGTAGTACCGCAAGCACCTGCGGTAGTACCGCTGGAGCCCACGGTAGTACCGCTCCTCTGGAGTAATAGTACTGTGGCTCCCTGGCCTAGTGCCGCTTCGGTACGGTAGTAGGGGCGGATGTAATTTTTTACATCCGCGCCCCCACGGTAGTACCGCTCGTCCCGCGCGGTAGTACCGCGGGTGCCCATGGTAGTACTGCTCTCCTAGAGTCGTAGTACCGTGGCCCTCATACCTAGTACCGTTGCGTCTTGGTAGTAGGAGCAGATGTAATTTTTTACATCCGCACCTCCACGATAGTACCGCGCTTCGTGCGCGGTAGTACCGCGCGCGGTCTGGTTCTGCTGAGTTACGGTAGTACCGCGCCTTAGCGGTAGTACCGCGTCGGATTTTTGCACTATTTCGTTTCCAGCGGAAGTAGGCACGGATGTGTTTTTATTCATCCACGCTCTTCGTTGACTAGAACTTTCCTGCCTTGCGGTAGTACCGCAAGGGGGAGCGGTAGTACCGTGCTCGCGGAAGTACTGCTCTCAGTCAGGCAGGTCCTAGTCTCTGCTGTTGCCGCGGAAGTACCGTGGTCCCTCACGGTAGTACCGCGGGGCCTTGCGGTAGTACCGCGCCCCTGAAGCGGTAGTACCGCATGTTGCGGGCTGGACATGTGGATAACGGTTGGATCTTTTCCTTAGCTATAAAAGGGGCGTCTCCTACCTCTAGTTAACCGCCTCTTCCACCTCTAAGCTCCATTGTTGCTCTAAGCTCCATTTTCGCCCGGTCTCTCTCCCTAGCCAATCAAACTTGTTGATTTGCTCGGGATTAGTTGAGAAGGCCTCGATCTACACTTCCACCGAGAGAGATTTGATTCCCCCTACTTATCCCTAGCAGATCTTGTCATTCTTGGGTGTTTGAGCACCCTAGACGGTTGAGGTCACCTCGGAGCCATACTCCATTGTGGTGAAGCTTCGTGGAGTTGTTGGGAGCCTCCAATTAAGTTGTGGAGATTGCCCCAACCTTGTTTGTAAAGGTTCGGTCGCCGTATTCAAGGGCACCAATAGTGGAATCACAGCATCTCGCATTGTGTGAGGGCGTGAGGAGAATACGATGGCCCTAACAGCTTCTTGGGGAGCATTGTGCCTCCACACCGCTCCAACGGAGACGTACTTCCCCTCAAAAGGAAGGAACTTCAGTAACACATCCTCGTCTCCACCGGCTCCACTCTTGGTTATCTTGCACCTTTACTTTTGCAAGCTTACTTATGTTGTATCCCTTGCTTGCTCGTGTGTTTGTTGTTGTTGCATCATATAAGTTGTTCACCTAGTTGCATATCTAGACAACCTACTTTGATGCAAAGTTTAAATTAGTAAAGAAAAGCTAAAAATTGTTAGTTGCCTATTCACCTCCCCCCTCTAGTCAACTATATCGATTCTTTCAACCGCTTACCCGTTCGTCGGTGATGAAATCCGCACGGGACAGAGTGCCCGATGGAGGGGGAATGGTGATGGGGGTTTGGACTGCGACCCGAAGTTGACTACATAAGGCGGCCGATTTGGTGGGAGGTGGCCCAATTCCTCCTGTCGTGGTTCTAAGTCTGACAGTAGAATGGGGGGTAGGTATGGAGAGGAAAGATCCTAGCTATGGAGTAGTTGTACACACGAGTGTTTAACGAGTTCAGGCCCTTCTCTGAGGAAGTAATAGCCCTACGTCTCGGAGCCCAGAGGCGGTCGCCTGGTTTATGTGTATAAGGATTACAGGGGTGCGAACCCTTCTACCAGTGGAGGGGGGTGGCTTATATAGAGGACGCCAGGACCCCAGCCTACCCACGTAGTAGAGGGTTAAAGTACATTAAGGCCGGGCGTTACTGGTAATGCCCTACATAAAGTGTCATCATGACCATTAAGACAACTTAATTACAGACCGTTTGGATACAGAGTAGATCCTGAATTTCTGATGGTCGAGTGAGTCTTCATGGTCGAGTGTCTTCTAGCCGGTCGAGTGGAGTCTCTCTTGGTCGAGTGGAGCCTCTCCTGGTCGACTGGAAGGTAGCTTCATCTAAGGATGTCCTTGGATATGGTATCCTAGATAGGTCCATGACCCTACCCTAGGTACATAACATCATCATTAGCCCCCGAATGGATCGAGGTTCGAGTGAGGAAGGAGTTGATGATTTCTCTGACTTATTTCCTGTGCTTTGATTATGTCGTATCTTGGATCGGCGATTTTTCTTTCGGCGTTGGCATCAACTTTTACTTCAATCGCCTTGATCCATTCTTGTCTTTTGTCAAGTGAACTTTTGAACTTTGGTGAACTTCCGAGCGACGGATCGCGGGAAAGATATCGTCTGATAGATTGATCTGCTGTTAGCGGATTTTGCGGGATCCGAAATTTGGGAAGCGCGCGAAGCGGGGCTGTCCGCGGCAATCGGATGGGATAAGGCGTGGACGCCTCGATTTCCGCGCCGCCTTTTTCGCCACAGATCGTGTGTGCGCGACTGTTTCGGGATGTGACAGGATCGCCCGGACCCACTCGTCAGCCACTCGGAAGCGCCCTTATATAAAGCACCGGGGGAGGGATTTTTGAACAGTGCCTTCCCATTCTTCTCTCTTCCCTCTTTGCCTCCGCCCACTGCACCTGCTCTCGCCTCTGCCTATCCACCCCTCGCGCGCTTCGTCGGCGATAATGGTAAAGGAGAAGACGGCGGCCCTAGAGCGTGCGAAGAAGGCGACGGCGACGGGGCAAGCGAAGGGGAGACCGTCCAGTCGGGGCGGATCTTCGTCAAGGTCCCGCCTGCCGAAGGGTTGGGTCCAAGGGGATTGGATCCGCTCGACCATCACCGAGAAAGATCTCAATGACCTGGCCAATGAGGGACTGATCTCCCATGGGTCAGTGAGGCTTCCGGGGACCGAGTGTCAACCGAAGCCGCAGGAGGGTGAGTGCGTTCTCTTAGCCACTCACGTAGACCGTGGTTTTTCTCTACCGCCGAGTGTTTTCTTCCGGGGGTTTCTGAATTTCTTTGGGGCGCAACTCCACCATTTCACTCCCAACTCCATCGCCTATCTTGCTGCCTTTGTGTCCATGTGCGAGAACTTCCTGGGTTGTCGACCACACTGGGGTCTCTTCAAGCACATATTCACCTGTCGCTCACAGATAGTGAAAAAGGCAAGTCCGGACGATGAGGACTAAGGTTATCTAGATGTGCGGTGGTCTAGGGATCCAGATGAGGAATAATAGTACTTTCCCAGCCATGACCCTTCCTGAGTCGGTCGGAGGGTAGCAGTCGACTTGGTTCTACTGCCAAGACGAGTCGACGCTGGGGCAGTCGACTGGTCTCCCTTCGTTTTCCGTGGACCGAGTGGACAAACCCTCTTCTCTGAAAGTGCTTCCTGAGGAGAAAGTCCAGTAAAAATGCTAATGGAGCGCGTAGTCCAACTCGTTAGAGAAGGAGTGACGGGCATGGATCTTCTAGAGGTCTTCCTTAGGCGGCGCATCCAACCACTTCAGTACCGAGGCCATCCGATGTGGCTGTATTGTGGGACCGAGGATACCACTCGGGTCCATCCAGAGGTGGTCAACGACGCCACACTGGAGAGGTGGGTGACCGCGATCACGGGGAATAAGGACAACCCTCGAGGGGCCAGGAGGATCCCACCACTCGACTGTACCTACACACCGGACACGGTATGGCCATTTATATCCAATCGCAATCTTGCTTTATTCATTCTGCTTCGCTGTGAATTGGTCGAGTGATCTTTGTCTTGCTTTGTTGCCTGATAGGCCACCACGGAGTTATACTCGATGCCCAATGGAGCGCAGACGCCGACTGAAGAGGAGGGAGGAAGTGGGGGCGAAAGCCCGGAGGAGTGGGATTCGGATGCTGATGACGATGATGAGGCTGAAGACTCTGATGAGGAGGAAAAGGAGGAGGAGGAGGAGGAAGTTGCACCTCCACACTCGGAAAGACGCTCGAAGCTTGTCCATGATCCCGCGACTGAGCGTGGTAAGGGGGTCGCGACCACTACCCAGTCGACCAAGCGCCCTCAGACTACTTCTCCGGCGCCGACTGAGAAGGCTCCGAAGCAATCTCGAGTGGCACCGTCGAAACCTGCAAAGGTCTTGCCGAAGATGAAGATGGTGATCCCCACTATCTCAGGGTAATGGTAGTCTTGAGTTTTCCCCGTTTCATGAACTTGCCCTTGGTCGACTCATGGGTCAATCGACTGACTTCCGGAACTGCAGCGCTGCTACTTCTGATACTTCGGCCAGGGCTGAAGACCACGAGATGGAGGATGCTGCTACCTCAAAACCTGGTATGACTCTTGTGATGCCGTTTTCAGTCGACTGACTTATTGTCTCTAATTTTGATTCTTTCTGCAGTTTCATCTAACATTGTTATTGACCTTCCTGACGACGATGACGAAGAACCACCACGGCAGAGGAGGAGCAAGAAAACGTCTGCTGGCAAGGCGACTCAGGATGTGTCGGCACCCGAGACGTTGGTCGTGGAGGGAGACAATGTCACTCGACCCACCGTAACCTTTGCGGTGCCGTTGACGAGTGCTCGCCCTTCGCCGTCGAGTGCTGCTCAACCCTCACTTTTCTCCACCTACCCCATTCCAGAAGACCAAGCTAGTGCTGCTAAAGAAGCAATACGCCAAGCGGGGGTCATGATGGAGCAAGTGAAGGCAATACGAGAAGCCAACCAGGCAGCCTATGACGCCAGTTCGGCTCTTCAGAGTAATGTTCAGGTCAGTCGGTCACTGCCTGTTCTGTTAGGATATGATATCTGAAAACTCTTCTTTCTGAAATTCTTAGAGTTTGTCCTCCACCCACTGGGTGTGTCGATTGAAATTCCGGATTAGTGGGGGCACGCTGAGTGCACCCACTGGGTGTAGTCCCCAAGGCTATGGTCGATTGCTGGCAGTCGACCATAGGCTTTAAGTTTTTTCCTTACTCGACTAGGTCGAATAGATTCATAGACCGGTGGGGGCACGCTGAGTGCACCCATTGGGTGTAGTCCCTGAGACTGTGGTCGACTACTGGCAGTCGACTATAGTCTAAAGAACATCTCCTTTTTTTTGTTGTTGGTCGACTGGTCGACTCTAACTAATGAAACTAGTGGGGGCACGCTGAGTGCACCCACTGGATGTAGTCCCCAAGACTAAGGACGAATGTTTGTATTCGGCCGTAGTCTTAGAAACGCTATGATTTTTCCTTACTCACTCGGAAGTGAATTGTCTTTGACATCTGTTGATTGGTTCTTCGTAGAAAGCCTGTGACCTTGCGGCTCGTTATACTGAGTTGGAGAACAAACACATTCAGCTCGAGCTCGATCTGAAACTGGCCCAAGAGAACTTAACGAAGGCGAAGGAGGAAGCAAAAGGTATGCTTGGTGAGGCCTTTGACGACTGCCTTTGCCACTTACTTGTTTCCGAATCTAATCTTACTGTAACTTTGCAGACAAAGTGAGGGATGCCCTGAAGAAGCAAGAGCTTGACTTGGCTGAGATGCAAAAAACTGCTTTAGAGAAGACCAGGGTCGCATATGAGAAGTTGGCTTCAGTGACCAAGCTTGAAGAAGAAAACGCCAATCTGAAAGCTGCTCTTGATGCTGCCAACCAGGAGGTCAGTCGACTGAAAAGTGACAAGACCACCCTGAATGACAAGGACAGTGAGTTGAAGAGAAAGAAGAACGATCTAGAGGCTTATCTAGGTGGACTCACCAAGAAATTGTTCCTCATGCTTGAAGGTAATCCTTTGTATCAAACAAATATTTTAACTGTAACCTCCGACTGTTTGTCTTGACTCGGTGGTTGTGCTTGTAGAGTTTTGCCAGAACTTTGAAGAGGAGACTGGTTGACTGGAAGTAAACCTGGACCCCATCAACTCTCCTGTGAAAGATGAAGTCACCATGAATGTGCTCCGGCTTGAATCTCGTGTTGCTGCTGTCATCGATTATCTCGCAAGGCTGAAGGTCGCAACTTCTCGCATCGACACAACACTCTGGCCAAGAGAGACACTCCGGAACGACCTCGAGTCCCTGATGACTTGACTGAATGAGGTCCCAAGTCGAGTGCAGGAGTGGAAGAAGTCTTCGGCCAGGTGCGGTGCGGATGTTGCTCTGTCTCTGGTCCGCGTTCACTGCAAGGATGCACGAGAGGACAAGCTGGTGGCTCTTAGGGTGACTAACACCAAGAAGCACGATTTCAGATCTTTCATGGATACCTTCATTGCCGCTGCCACTCGGATTGCAGATGGAATTGATCTGGACGAGTTTGTGGCACCTTCCAGCCCTCCACAGGAGGGGTAAAAAACTTCTGAGCTTGATACTTTAAATTTGCCCCGGTATGCCGAGTGAGTTTTGTAACCGACAAACCTTAACAGGCCTAGCGCCTGGGCACTTTCGGTTCCGTTAGGTGTTATCCGAACTTGGATTCGTCGTTGAATATGTTTGCATTTGGTTTGAGGTGTCTTTTGCAGGTTAAAGCGAAGAGCTTATTGCAATCGACTTGTTCCCCAATACACTTAGGCGAGCACTGGGCTGCAGCTAAGCCCCCAAGTGAGAGGTTTGCTCTCCACTCGGTAGGATTTTTAGATACTTAGGCGAGCACTGGGATGCAGCTAAGCCCCCGAGTGGGAGGTTTGCTCTCCACTCGGTAGGATTTTCACATACTTAGGCGAGCGCTAGGCCGCAGCTAAGCCCCCGAGTGGGAGGTCTGCTCTCCACTCGGTAGGATTTCAGATACTTAGGCGAGCACTGGGCTGCAGCTAAGCCCCCGAGTGAGAGGTTTGCTCTCCACTCAGTAGGATTTTTAGATACTTAGGCGAGCACTGGGCTGCAGCTAAGCCCCCGAGTGGGAGGTTTGCTCTCCACTCGGTAGGATTTTCACATACTTAGGCGAGCGCTAGGCTGCAGCTAAGCCCCGAGTGGGAGGTCTGCTCTCCACTCGGTAGGATTTCAGATACTTAGGCGAGCACTGGGCTGCAGCTAAGCCCCCGAGTGGGAGGTTTGCTCTCCACTCGGTAGGATTTCAGATACTTAGGCGAGCGCTAGGCTGCAGCTAAGCCCCCGAGTGGGAGGTCTGCTCTCCACTCGGTAGGATTTTGAATTGGTGGCATAGCTTGGAAGGAGAGGGTAGCAGTCGACCTACACCTCGTCCTCCTTGCAGAGCCCATGTTGTACTTGTGGCGTAGCTCGGAAGGAGAGGGTAGCAGTCGACCTGCAGCTCGTCCTCCTTGCGAAGCGCATGTTGTACTTGTAATTAGGCGAGCGCAATGCTGTAGCTAAGCCTCCGAGTGGAAGGCTGGCTTACCACTCGACAGGATTTTGTTTATCTTAGGCGAGTACTTGGACTGCAGCTAAGCCTCCGAGTGGAAGGCTGGCTAACCACTCGACATGATTTTATTTATCTTAGGCGAGTACTTGGACTGCAGCGAAGCCTCTGAGTGGAAGGCTGGCTTACCACTCGGTAGGATTTTGTTTATCTTAGGCGAAACGGATTTCGCAGCTAAGCCTTCGTGTGGGAGACTGGCTCACCACTCGGTTAGGATTTTTTTTTACAGACTTGGGTGAATCGGATTCGCAGCCAAGCCACCCATTGGGGGATTGTTTTGAGTGGACAAAAGAAATAACGATTACTGGGAAGATTATAAAGCTCTTGTCTTTGATAAATAAACTACAGAAGTACTTTTATTACAACTCATCCGAGTGAATACTTAGGTGTAAAAGGGGCGGAGAAGCTCCACGTTCCAAGCTCGGGGCTCGTCGATCTGATGCTCAACATTGTAAAGACGGTATGCTCCATTGTGGAGAACCTCTGTGACGATGAAGGGACCTTCCCAAGAAGGAGCAAGCTTGTGTGGTTTCTGCTGGTCCACTCGGAGAACTAAATCTCCTTCCTGGAAGGCTCGACTCTTCACGTTTTTGGCGTGGAAGCGATGCAAGTCTTGTTGGTAAATGGTCGATCTGATCAGAGCCATCTCCCTCTCTTCCTCTAAAAGGTCGACTGCATCCTGTCGTGCTTGTTCTGCTTCAGCTTCAGTGTAGAGCTCGACCCAGGGAGCATTGTGGAGAAGGTCACTCGGCAAGACTGCTTCAGCTCCGTAGACCAAGAAGAATGGAGTTCTTCCAGTCGACCGGTTGGGCGTGGTCCTTAACCCCCAAAGCACTGAGGGAAGCTCATCGACCCATGCACCAGCCGCATGCTTAAGATCGCGCATCAAACGGGGTTTCAACCCTTTGAGAATCAAACCGTTGGCTCGTTCTGCTTGTCCATTCGACTGTGGGTGAGCAACTGAAGCATAGTCGACTCGCGTGCCTTGAGATGTGCAGAAAGCTCTGAACTCTTCGGAGTCGAAGTTTGACCCGTTGTCAGTGATGATGCTGTGCGGGACCCCATATCTGAATATCAATTCTCTCATGAAGCTGACAGCAGTACCAGCATCGAGGTTCTTGATGGGTTTAGCTTCGATCCACTTAGTAAACTTGTCGACTGCTACCAACACATGGGTAAAACCGCTTCTGCCTGTTCTCAAAGGACCGACCATATCCAAACCCCACACTGCAAAGGGCCAGACGAGTGGTATAGTCTTCAAAGTTGACGCGGGCTTGTGTGACATATTGGAGTAAAATTGGCATCCCTCGCACTTGTCGACTATCTCCTTCGCCATTTCGTTCGCTCTTGGCCAATAAAATCCGGCTCGGTATGCTTTGGCCACGATGGTCCGAGAGGACGCATGATGGCCACAGGTCCCCGAGTGGATGTCATCAAGGATTATTCGACCTTCCTCTGGCGTTATGCATTTCTGACCAACTCCAGTCGCGCTTTCTCTGTACAGCTGTCCCTTTATCACGGTAAAGGCTTTAGATCGGCGGATGATCTGTTGAGCCTCTTCTTCGTCCTCCGGGATCTCTTTCCTCAAGATATACATGATATATAGTACTGTCCAATCTGGAGTGATCACTAGAACTTCCATGATCAGATCGACCACTGCTGGGACTTCTACCTCAGTCAGGTCCATGACACTCTTAGGTTGCGGGGCTTCATTGGTAAAAGGATCTTCTACGACTGACGGAGTGTGGATATGCTCCAAAAACACACCACTGGGGATGGCTTCTCTCTTGGATCCTATCTTCGCCAGATCGTCAGCTGCTTGATTTTTCAGTCGGGGTATGTGGTGGAGCTCTAACCCTTCGAACTTCTTTTCGAGCTTCCTCACTGCATTGCAGTATCCAGTCATGGCCGGGCTTATAACGTCCCACTCCTTCATCACTTGATTGACCACCAAATATGAATCGCCATAGACCATAAGGCGACGGACGCCGAGTGAAATGGCCATGCGTAATCCATACAAGAGTGCTTCATATTCTGCTTCATTGTTGGAGGCATCAAAGTGGATTTGGAGCACATATCTAAGCTTGTCTCCTCGGGGGGAAACCAAAACAACCCCAGCACCAGAACCATTTAACATCTTAGAGCCATCAAAGAACATGGTCCAATGCTCCGAGTGGACTTGAGTCGGCTATTGTTGCTCAATCCACTCGGCAAGGAAATCTGCTATAGCCTGGGACTTAATGGCTCTCTTTGCCTCGAATTTGATATCAAGGGGAAGGAGTTGAATCGCCCATTTAGCCACTCGACCAGTTGCATCTCTGTTGTGCAGAATCTCTGACAATGGTGCGTCGCTGACGACTGTAATGTCATGATCAGAGAAATAATGAGCAACCTTCTTCATTTTCATGTAGATCCCATATACGAGCTTCTGATAATGAGGATATCTTTGCTTCGATGGGGTCAAAACTTCAGAGAGATAATACACTGGGTGCTGAACTTTGAAGGCTTTCCCCTCTTCTTCCCGCTCGACCGTAAGTACTGTACTGACGACTTGTCCTGTGGCTGCAATATAAAGCAACAGAGGCTCCTTGCTGATTGGAGCAGCAAGCACCCGCTAGGTGGAGAGCAGAGTTTTTAACTCGTCAAACGCTGCATCAGCTTCTGGAGTCCACTCGAACTTGTCTGCCTTCTTCATCAGTCGATAAAGGGGCAACGCCTTTTCACCGAGGCGAGAGATGAATCGACTTAACGCGGCCAAGCATCCAGTAAGCTTCTGGACGTCGTGCACACGCACAGGGCGTTTCATTCGGAGTATGGTGCCAACTTTTTCTGGGTTAGCATCGATTCCTCGTTTAGAAACGAGAAAACCGAGTAACTTTCCGCCAGGTACTCCGAATGTGCACTTTGATGGATTGAGCTTGATATCATACCTCCTGAGATTGGCAAATGTTTCAGCTAAGTCAGTCGACAGGTCGAAACCCTTTCGTGACTTGACCACGATATCATCCATGTACGCTTCCACATTCCGATTGATTTGAGTGAGCAAGCACTTTTGAATCATTCTCATGAACGTGGCTCCGGCATTCTTGAGGCCGAATGGCATGGTGATATAGCAGAAGCACCCGAATGGAGTGATGAAAGCTGTTTTGATTTCGTCGGGCCCATACAGACGGATCTGATGATACCCGGAATAAGCGTCTAGAAAAGACAATCTCTCGCACCCTGCGGTCGAGTCGACAATTTGGTCGATGCGAGGGAGAGGAAAATGATCTTTCGGGCAGGCCCCATTGATATGTTTGAAATCAATGCACATACGAAGTGAATTGTCCTTCTTGGGAACCATGATGACATTGGCAAGCCATTCGGAGTGGTATATCTCTCGGATGAACTCTGCTGCAAGGAGTCGAGCCACCTCCTCGCCAATGGCTTTTTTCTTCTGAACGGCGGACCGTCGAAGATGTTCTTTAACAGGTTTTGCTTTTGAATCGACTCTAAGGCGATGCTCAGCCAGCCCCCTGGGAACACCTGGCATGTTAGCTGGCTTCCATGCAAAGATGTCCCAGTTCTCACGGAGGAACTGGATGAGCGTTTCTTCCTATTTAGAGTCGAGTGTTGTGGAAATATGGGTCGGAGCTGCATTGGGGTCAGTCGGGTGGATATGAACTGGCTTCGTCTCACCGGACGACTGAAATGCTGACTCTGTGGCGGGCTTCTTGGCCCGCAATAAATCACTCGGATCTGCATTCTTCTTGTATTCCTCCAGCTCTACCACTGTTATCTGGTCATCCACAATCTTTGAGCCTTTCTGGAAACACTCTTCTGCTTTCTTCTGACTACCAGTGATGGTGATCACGCCTTTAGGGCCAGGCATCTTTAACTTGAGGTACACATAACATGGTCGAGCCATGAAGCGGGCGTAGGCTGGTCTTCCCAAAATAGCGTGGTAGGCGCTTCGGAAATCCACGACTTCAAATGTCAGCTTCTCTTTGCGGAAATGCTTCGAGTCGCCGAACACTACATCCAGAGCTATTTGGCCGAGTGACTCGGCCTTCTTTCCTGGGATGACTCCGTGAAAACTCATATTGCTAGAACTGAGCCTGGACATCGGAATTCCCATTCCCTTGAGTGTCTCTGCATATAGTATATTCAACCCACTGCCGCCATCCATCAATACCTTCGTCAGTCGAGTGCCATCGACGACTAGGTCGACCACTAGCGCTTGCCTCCCAGGGTTGGCAATGTGAGTAGGATGGTCAGACTGGTTGAAAGTAATGGGAGTTTGTGACCATCTCAGATATTTTGGTGTCACCGGGGCGACCATATTGACCTCACGATTGATCATTTTCAGTCGACTTTTGCTCTCTACATCAGCAAAAATCATCAGAGTGGAGTTGACATGAGGGTACTCTCCATCACTGTCCTCCTTGTCCTCAGCCTTGTCCGACTCCTTCTCTTTGTCTTTCGGCTGTTTCCCTTGAAACTGCTGAATTAAGAGCCGGCACTGGCGAGTGGTATGTTTTGGTTAGATGAAGTTACCCTCTTCGTCTTTCTTCGTGTGGATATGACACGGTAGATCCATCACGTCATTACCTTCCTTATCTTTTACCTTCTTGGGGTTCCAAGATCCTTTGGGCTTCCCTTTGAATTTGCCTTGAGTCACGGCCAGAGCCTCTCGAGGAGCAGCTGGCTCGGCCTTCCGCTTTTGCTTCCGACTGGAGTTTCCTTTATCCGACTGACTCGTCTTGTACTTGCCGCTCCGGAGTCGGTCCTCTTCTTCACCGTTGGCGTACTTGGTGGCTATTTCCATCATCCGACTCAGGGTCGTATCTCCAGTTCGACCAAACTTCAGGCTCAACTCTCTGTTCTTGACACCATCCTTGAAGGCGCAGACCGCTTGATGGTCCGACACATTCTCTACAGTATGATTCAAAGTGATCCATCTCTGGATGTAATCCCTCAGTGTTTCACTCGACTTTTGTACACAAACTTGCAACTCAGTCAATCCGGCAGGTCGCTTGCAAGTTCCCTCAAACGTCCTGACGAACACTCGAGAAAGATCTTCCCAGGTGTAAATACTGCTAGGAGCTAACTGATTCAACCACACCCTGGCCGAACCCTCTAGCATAAGCGGCAAATGTTTCATGGCCACCTCATCATTACCACCATCAATCTGAACAGCCACTCGGTAGTCTTCGAGCCAAGTTTCAGGCATAGACTCTCCGGTGAACTTACTCACCCCAGTCGCCAACCTGAAGTTGGGGGGTATCACTGTGCTCTGATTGCTTTGCTAAAACATTCTGGACCTGAAACGTGGACTCGGCTGCTTGTGGGCACATCTCTGTCATGACCACCTCTATGAGCTCTGTTCAGGTCGACCAAACCTTGCACGATGATGGATCTCACGTCAAAGCCTGGCTCTCTGGGGCCGACTGGAGCTCTCCGCCCAACACTGAGCTGGCGTCTGTCATCTTGCTGCCGATGGGCGTTAGACCCACTTCTTGGGGGAGGAGTGGGCACTCGACGCCTATCATCACGATCAAATCGATCATCATAGTGGTCCCGCCAGCCTTCACGTCCCACGCACCTCGGAGGCGACCTTGGACTGTGAGCCGACTGAACAGTATTCGCAGCGACGGATCGACTGTGAATCCTGTTGCGCGACTGTGATACAACTGAATTCTGATCTCCTGCCGCCCGGAGCAAATCTCTGATCTGCATCAAGCCTCTTCCAGCCTCTGACTGAGAGGGCTGAATTGACTCCGCTATACGGGTTGCAGCTGCCAAATTCTGAATTGGGGTTCGATATACCTGAGTCGGTTGCGGAAAGAGCTGACGTCGGTTGGGGTTGGTCACTCGTTGACGCGCACGCTCGTCGAGTGCTCGCTGGAGGTTCTCCAGTCGAGTGCGTTCAGCCAGGTTGGCTAAACGCGCCTCTTCCAGGGCACGAGCCTCAGGAGTTTCCCCTGCAATGGGAGTATGCAGGGCATCCATGTTCCAGCGGCGAAGTTCTTCCCTCTGCTGAGAAGTGAGTGTCTCGGGCTGATACTCTTCATGGGCTTGAGCGGGGTCACCCCCGTCGTCCATCCCGTCGTCGCGAGGGAAACCAGGAGGACTACGAGGCCCGTTGACCATCAGGACCTCCGCCGCTGGATCACTGCTATCACACTCGGATGCAGTCTCTACGGAGCCAGTCGACAGGTCGAACAGGCCATAGAGAGATTCATCAGGCTCAATTGCCGCGACTTGGGTGGTGGCCGATTGGCGAGCCACTGCGTGTCTCACCCATCGCTGGAGCCTCGACCGACCGGAGCGCTTGCGCTGGCGGGAGACAGGTAGGGAGGATGGCGCAAGAGTCGACAGGTATGGGGTCGACGGCTGCCGCAGCAAGACGCCGCGGACACACGCTCGAAAGTGCATCGCCCCGCGGACGGGGAGTGCGTCGATGTCGAGTGGTGCCTCCTGGAGCCAAGCGGAGTCGTCGGCGATGAAAGCGAGCGCACCGAGATGGATCTCGCGGCCCTCGACCAGAGCTTCGCCGGAAACCATGATGAAGGCGATCGGACAAATTGCAACTTCTCCAAAAAAAGTCGCTAAGACACCTGCCCCACGGTGGGCGCCGACTGTCGTGGTTCTAAGTCTGACAGTAGAATGGGGGTAGGTATGGAGAGGCAAGATCCTAGCTATGAAGTAGTTGTACACACGAGTGTTTAACGAGTTCAGGCCCTTCTCTGAGGAAGTAATAGCCCTACGTCTCTGTAACGCCCCGGATCCGATGTGCCAGGTGTCCGCCAGTTATTCGCTGTCATTGCCATGTCATTTGCTTGCGTGTTGCATTTCATCATGTCATCATGTGCATTGCATTGCATACGTGTTCGTCTCATGCATCCGAGCATTTTCCCCGTTGTCCGTTTTGCAATCCGGCGCTCCTATGCCCTCTGGCGTTCCCCTTTTCTCTCCTGTTGAGTGGGTGTTAAATGTTCTCAGAATGGACCGAGGCTTGCCAAGTGGCCTTGGTATAGCACCGGTAGACCGCCTGTCAAGTTTCGTGCCATTTGGAGTTCGTTTGGTACTCCAACGGTTAACCGCGTAACCGCAAAGCCTCCTTCTCTTTGCAGCCCAACACCCCTTCCAAAGTGGCCCAAAACCCATCTAACTCCCCTCCATGCTCTCGGTCGTTCGATCACGATCGCGTGGCCGAAAACCGCTCCTCATTTGGACTCTCCTAGCTCCCTCTACCTATAAATATAGCCCCTCCCCCGAAATTCCCGCAGTCCAAACCCTAGCCTCTTCCACCCCCGCGCGCCGGACATGTCCACTCCGCCGCCGGACACGTCCAGCCGCTGCGCCGGACGAATCGCGGCTCGCCACGTCGCCCCCGCGCCGGCCCCCTCTCTCTCCTCCGCCGCCAGGGCCCGCGCGGCCCAGATCC